>NW_024749779.1:9818597-9842803 GCF_018991925.1 Homarus americanus | reverse complement strand
TCCTCGCACTGCTGGTGGTGGCCTAGACATATATCTACCTCTTCGGAGGCTCTCTTAAGACGTACATAAAAGGCGTCAAAAGTCTCACCCTCCATCTGTCTGCAGCTAAGCAATTCCCTCCTGCGCAGAGCTTCATTCTGCTGTCCTTTGATGTGCCGTTGTAGAATGTCCAGTACCTCCTCTACAGACAGCGAAGAGGTTGGGGGTACCTGCAGCGTATGTTCTAAGACACGCTGAACTTCCAAAGACAGGCACATATGCAGCTGGATGAGTTGTTTAGGCTGTGACAAACTCTGGAGATCCACCATTGTAGAATAATCAGTCCACCGTCGCCGCCATTCACGAAAAGTCTGGAAATTCACATCAGGCTTCAAGATGGGCGGTGTTTGAGCTGCTGCTTTAGGTGGGGCTGGGGGGCGTGAAGGAAGCATTGATGAGGTATCTGAACCAGTC
The DNA here is from genome assembly GCF_018991925.1 of Homarus americanus. Lineage (NCBI taxonomy): Eukaryota > Metazoa > Arthropoda > Malacostraca > Decapoda > Nephropidae > Homarus > Homarus americanus. Next base: position 9,842,350 of record NW_024749779.1, on the reverse strand, counting down.
AGTACCGAGGCAGTGTTAGAGCCAGGGGCTTGGTTAACAGTGAGGCGAGATATCAAAGCTTCAAACCGTGCACTGTCTTCCAATCTCCATTGGTGGTCTCTCTCTGCCTCTGCTTGCCTTCTGTGTTCATCTGCCACACGTCTGTTAGCTTCATCCTCGCGCCTTTCATCTCTCATAAACTTCATTAAAGCAATTATCTCTGAAGACAACGCTGAATATCGAGGTGAAGGGCTGCGCGATGTTGTGGGAGCTGGAGCGTCATGGTCAGCCTGGTCATCCATCTCTGCGGAGCTATCATCCGACTGACTCATCCGGACGGCGCTGGGTCCACGGCTACGTAAGGCACGAGACATAACTACTTCATCTGTGTACCGTGTCTTAAATCAGTGTTGACCGGTCAGCCAGTCGTATCAACAAGATTTCAGACAAAAAATTAATTAAATACACAGATAAGTAGGTTATATATATAAAATATATATAAGGGAGCCGCCGCGGTCAGTGAGTGTGTACGTGTGTGTGTGTCCCGGGCAGTGAGAGCGGTCTCCTCGAGCTGTGAAGGGGTGTGGAGACGACGCTGTGAGAAGGGGTGTGGAGACGACGCTGTGAGGGGGGTGGAGAAGACGAATAGCGGCAGTTACCCTCCAGGCTTCGCGAGGGGAGGTGTACTGAAGTCTACTCCTTACAAATGCCCAGAACATGCCGTGTACCTTGGGAATCCTTCAGAACAAGGTCACACATGAATGGCACGAAACACACAATGCACTAAACACTTCACAGAAAATCACTGTCACTGACACTGCTCAAAGTTGCTAAATTCTTCGAGGAGGGGTGGCGGGCGGTGGTTGACACAGGGCAAGGGGTCCATAAGCCGGCTTTCCACAAACTTTGCACTGTCACTCGTAATTATGCAGTAAAAGTACGCACTGCGCCATGTTCAATGTTCTGGGTAATAAGTTCAATATACAGGAGCGAACACAAACACCTGTATAGATTTTGTAGGTTCGATTTACTGGATAAGAGATATGTACACAAGGGGAGTAGTGCCCTCCGACCTGTCTGCTTGTCAACTGCTCTATAGACGACGTATGGCAAGTGAGACATTAACAGCTTCCATACGTCGCCAGGCACATTAATTAGGCATGTGGGACATCTTAAATATATTGCCACACGCTACTAGCTAGGCTGAATAAATAGTGCATAAATGGAGCACATACATAATATACATAGCATAATATAAATACAGCATACAGAATACAGAATATACATACAAGTTGTACAACAGCAGCAGCTATTTTTCATGATGTATGAAACTTCTTTCAGGAAAACCAACTTTCGTAGGACTCGCTGGTAGGGGTGTGCACTGATGGAGCTCCAGCCATGCTTGGTCTGCAGTCTGGATTCATTACAATGGTGAAAGAAAAAAATCTGTCTGTTGTAGGTGCACACTACATACTTCATCATGAATCCTTAGTATCCAGAACTTTACCTTCTGAAATGGGGTATGTCCTGAACGTGGCTATCAAGGTAGTCAACTTTATCAAAGCTGGAGCCTTAAACAGTCGTCTCTTCAAACTGCTGTGTAAGGATATGGAATCTGAACATGAAACCTTGCTTTTTCACACGAACGTACGATGGCTATCAAAGGGGAACATGCTTGGACGGCTTTATGAGCTACGAGAAGAAGTAGCAATATTTCTTGATTCGAAGCAGAAGGCAGATCTCCATGACAAGTTCCAGTCTGAAGGCTTTCAGCTATCTCTAGTTTACCTGGTGGACATCTTCGAAGCGTTGAATGCTCTCAACCTTAAACTACAAGGGAAAACATCAACATCATCATGCACCACAACACTATTCGAACCTTCATGGCCAAACTCGACCTCTGGAAGTGTCGAATTCAGCAGGGAAATACAGCCAGTTTTAGTAACTTGGATTCTGCTCTCATTCACGGTAACCTTGATTCTGAGTTAAAGAAACAAATAATCACTCATCTAACTGACTTGAAAACAGAATTCATTAGATACTTCCTAGAAATAGATGAGAAGCGTGAAGTCTGGAAATTCATCAGGAACCCATTTCAATGTGAAGTAGCTGATGTTTCGGATGAAGTGCAAGAGGAGTTTCTTGAGTTAAAGTTCAACTCCACAGCTAAGGAAGACTTCAAAGAACAAGATCTTGAGACATTCTGGGTCAAGTATCTTCCTGTTTACCCTCTGATCTCACATCAGGCTCTTCGGATTCTAACTATGTTCGGATCCACGTATCTTTGTGAAGTTGCATTTTCCACGCTCGTTGCTGTCAAGACCAAGTACAGAAACAGGCTAAGAAGCAGTGTCAAGTATCTCACTAATTTATACTCAATAAAAAGACTAAAAACACAATATTTTTCATTTTTCTTTAAAATCTGGGAGGGAATTTTATTCATAGATGCAAGGGGGGCGTGGAGGGAAGGACCAATTCCTAGAGGGGGCGTGGTAGTAAAATGGTTAAGAACCACTACTCTAGTCAGTCTAGGTTCAGCTGTCTTAAGTTAAGTAGTATACCCTCTCACTGGTGTTCTGGGAGTTGGTATTTGACTATTGAGATTTGTTATTCCTTGATATTGATTTTGTGTGATCTTGTTGGACCTTCAGTACTTACTTAGCCACTTCCAAATATCTAGTCTTATTATTATTGTTACTTATTTTATTTTGTGTACTTATGTGGTGGTGGGAATAAGTTAATAAATGTTCATATTTTTTATTGACTTCTTTAGGTTTTTACCTGTTAACTTTTCCTTTGTTGGGAGAACTTGGAATTAAGAAAATAATAAATAATACTGATATATCTGAAAGACTTAAGTGATTTGTGTTTATGTAACGATCTATCCTACGGTCGTGACAAATTTTCTTGGCTTCTTTCATTACTCGTGCCAGTGCCAATTTCGTCGGCGGGGTGGTCATTCAGACCCTGATGAAGGGACGTTTCAACATAATATGTCTCCAGGCAAGAACAAAGGTGTCGACCATTTCCATGAATGAACTTTAATATGTACACGACTCAACCTTGTTCACACTGAACGCGACCTACAGGAGATTCTGAACACCTACAATATGTAGATGAATATGCATAAGGGTTCCACCAATCATCCAAGTTTACGGTAAGACTCTCTCTAATGTTACTCACTTTCAGTATCCTAGCACTTACCTGTCTACCACCAGGGACATTGATGAAGAGATTCAACATCGAATGAAATGTGCATCTCAGGCAGACACTGTTCCCTTGTCTTCAACTGTAGAGTGCTGAAATTATTTGTAAAGTTGCACGTATATTGACCAGTGAACCTCCTCACCCTGCTGTATGGCAACTACTACTACTTTGCTGTCACTTGCATTCGAGTATGAGGATCATCCAGCTATGAGACAATGATATGAGTTATGAAGCATGTCACCTTCATTGGCGAGTTTTGAGGTGACTAAAGAGGCCGATACGGGACCGGCAGAGTCGTTCACAGATGTTGCGCATGTGGATGGCTCCATCTACTTCGGGAGGAGCGACGGTAGCGTCTTTCCTGCAATGGCGCTTGTCTGCTTCGGTTTACAGTCGGGCTAACTCGAAAGAATTGATAGCATTTTGTGTGGTGTTCCTCCAAGCGTTACGATGTGGAGAAATCAACACCCAGGTGAGGGGGTCAATTTGGCATTTTTATAGGTTTGTCCTAAGACTTTCCTAATACATTTTCAGTTGCCCGCCGGCGTTACGTTTACTATTCGTTAGGTGACTGTAAAGTAGCTGCCTTGGCAGTCTACTGTCGTCCTTTCAGGTAACAAGGCCAGTCCAGCATAGTTGTTCGTGGATAATGGTAGCCTCGATGCTCCTACAGTTGGTGTAAGCAAGAATACTGGCATTTCTTCTCTTATCTTCCCAGCGAACTCGGAGGATGGAACGTAGACTACGTTGGTGAAAGTTTTCAAGGGCCTTGCGGTGCCTCCTGCATATGACCCATGTCTCGCTGTCATGTAGCAGGGCGGGGAGGACCACTGCTCGTTATTCGCGTAACTTTATAGATAATATCGGCTCCCTACAGCTGAAGACACGGTTTCGAAGTCAGCCAAAGGCTTGAGATGTAAATCTGATCCGATGCTGAATCTCTTCATCGATGTCCGCGGTGCTGGACAAGTGGGAGCCTAGATACCGAAAGTGGGTAACATTAGAGAGGGTACTACCGTTAAGATGGATGGATGGTGGAGGTGTGTCTGAACCAGGATTAGGTTGAAAGAGAATCTGAGTCTTACGTACATTTACCTCAAGGCCGAAGTGTGCATACGCATCTGCGTAGGTGTTGAGGATCTCTTGTAGGTTGGAAAGTGTCTGGAGTATTCGTCATCCTAAAAGGAGTTATGAATGCTGAGATTGACTGAGCTTTTTCAATGAGTCTTACTTGATAATAAACTTTAAGTAAGTCTTGTTTTGAAATGAATTTAGAGTGACCAACTGATTCATTTAGCTCGTCTATTCTTGGTATGGGATAGGAATCTGGAACAGTCACTGAGTTAACTCGGAGGTAATCTGTGCATAGGCGTAGTTTGCCCAAGGGGAGTCGTTTGGAACTGCCAGGTCGTTCTTCAGCAAGTAGTCCACCTCGTGTCCCATCCGCTGTTGTTTCTTTGGATAGAGTCTGTCAGATGCCTGGCGTGAAAGAAGGGTACCAGGTCTTAATTCAACATCATGTTTTATTATTGTACAGTGGCCAAGGGTGTCAAAGAATGTTATATAGGGTTACTTTGAATTATGGATGCCACATCTTTAATTTGGTATCGGGTCAGATGTCTTAAGTACGACGCTAGATTATCACACTCAACAGTCACTCACTCTCACAGCAATAAAAGAAATCTATCAAGATCTTGTTTACCATCACCAGATACACTGTCACACACTATGGGGGGCCTCTGGCTCTTCAAAAACACAATCTCTGGTTACTGCACAAAAGAGAGTTGTACGGACAGTGACCTACTTGAGAAAAACAGATCACACAAACAAAAAATTTGCTATATTGAAATTTTTTAAATTCGAGGATATTAACACTTACTGCTGTGCCCTCTTTGTTTACAAATCTATCAATCACTTGCTTGACAATAATTACTTCCAGTTCCGGAATAATCAGAGATACAACTTAAGGCACCCAGAGCTACTAAGACCACCCCCCATGCGCTCCTCTCAGTCCCAGACCTCCATAAAATATCATGGTGTGAAGGTATGAAACAACTTACCCCCACCCATCCGAGCAAAGACTACGCTCCCTTCCTTTAAATCATCTCTAAAAAAATATCTATTGTCGAAGTATTAATATTTCTTGTAACACTTACTATATTTACAGTACCTGCTTTTATTGTACCACCAAATCCGTTTTATCGGAAATTATCATGTAAATAAATAAGTAATTACCATTGCAATAACATAATTGCCAACTAGACATAATCCTGAAAGCTCTGTCCTCTTGTTCAACCTTATTACTGCACAACCCAGGTTGTACTGCTCCCCCATTATACTTATGTTTTTAAATTCCACTCTAATTTATATGTATATGTGTATGTGTATATATGTGTGTATGTATGTATGTATATATATGTATATATATATATATATATATATATATATATATATATATATATATATATATATATATATATATATATATATATATATATATATATATATATATATATATATATATATATATATATATGTTGTGTGTGCATATGTATAAAAAAATAATAAATAATAAAATAAATTAATACTAAATGTTACATAATACTTCCTTGAGATAAATGTATAGTATATACCAGGTGCCTCAAAGAGAGCTCAGGTTCTCAACTGGCTCAGCCATGTTAATATTGTCATTATTATCCACTCTGTATCTGTATTTTTCTGGCTAAATAAAATGTTTCAATTCAAAATTATTGAGAATTTCGGAGTTTTCCATACCACTCCATGGAGCTGTTGCATCTTTAGTATCTATAGTATTTAGAATGTTACAGGGTAATCTCAGGGAGTCCTCGGCAGGTTCTCTACTTAGATAGGGTCTGAGTAAATTTATGTGGATTAGCTGGGTGGCCTTTCTACGATCTGGTGTTGAAATGATACGGTTAACTTTATTAATTTCCTTCTGCACTCCGTAGGGGCCATGGAACTTTGGTGACATTGGAGAACCAGGAATAGTGAAGTAGGCTAGTCCCTTGTCTCCAACACTGAGCTCTCTAATCTTGGCATGCTTATCATAGTGATGTTTTATTTTAGTCTGAGATGTTAACAAGTTCTCTTTTGCTATTGGCGTATCATACTCAAGGTGGTTTGAAGTCATTTTAAGGAAATCTGACACTGTGGTAGTATAGTTAGAAGTAGGGTTAAATCATCTCTCATTGACTAGGTTTAAAGGCCCTCTAACCTTCCTACCAAACAACATCTTAAAAGGTGAGTAACCAAGAGAATCCTGAGTGGCTTCTCTTATAGCACACAATACGTCATCCAAACCTTCATCCCAGCTTTCCTGGTGTTCACAACAATACTTGTGGGGCATAGACTTTACGGTCTGATGCCACCGCTCAAGGGCTCCCTGTGACTTCGGGTGATTGCCGGTGGACAGTCTGTTTAATGCCCAGCTCTTTGAATATCTTTTTGAAGAGGTCGCTGGTGAAGTTGCTACTGCGATCACTCTGTACTTCCTGAAGAATGACAAAAGTGGTAAACATGTGCACTAAATGTTTAATAATAGTTTTAGCAGAGCTGTTCTTTAACGGGAAAGCCTCTGGATACCTGGTTGCCTATCTTAGTTATTGGCAATGGACCCACAGTAAAGTTTATTTTCCGAAAAGGTTACGAGGGAACCGGAATGGGTTGTAAAGGATAAGAGGGAATTGGCCGACAAAGGTTTCCTGTTATTTGGCAAATGTTGCAAGAGTTTATGAACTCTGATACATCCCGTTTCATTCCGGGCCAATAAAAATCCTGCAACAATTTGCGGTAGGTCTATTAATGCCGAGGTGTCCACCAAATCCTTCGTGAGCGACCTCCATTACAGTGTTCCTAACTGATATTGGCAAGGCAACCTCATGGGTTTCAGTCCACGTGTCGTCAATCGACAGATTGGGTGGTCTATAGAACCGAAACAGAATACCGTTCAAGTAGTAGAAAGAAGGTTTTTTTCTATCTCCTCATCAACAGCTTCGTTATGAATTTTAGCCAATGTTGAGTCAGCTTTTTGTATTCCAATCAGTTTTCAGGGGCCATTAGTTGAGTGAGTATATCACCATCCTGGGTCTGAGGTATTGCAGGCAATGTAGCGTTACCACCAAGGTGTCCAGAACCAGTCTGTGTGAGAGTTGTGGAGGATCATCACTCATGTCTAGCCTGGCCTGAGACCTAGTTGCATACATATAGGAAACAAATATGGCTGCATTCTCTCAACTTCTACAGTATTGTTATGTGGTAAGGGAAAGTTCTGAACCTTCAATCTGGGAATAACCAAATTGCCAGCCAAGTCATTTCCCAGGAGGAGGGTTTCATCAGGTCTTGGCAATGCTGAGTCTGTAACACCGACAATCACTGTACTTTATACAAGATCACACTAGATAATTTTTTGCTAAATAGATAGGAGTTGCGGATTTAAGCCCTATTAGATATACCCTTTTCTCTGCGAAACACGTCTGGAAATGCCTTCCTCGCGATTACAGTTTGTGCTGACGCAGTGTTTCTGACATCCTGAATTGGAGGTTTCTTTGAATTAATGGTGCGTGAAACTGTTCCCGTTGATTTGAAAGCCTTGAAAATATCACCCTGAGAATTATTGCTGGGCAGGCTAGCTGAGGCCACAGGTTTAGTAAAGCTTGCCTCCTTAAAAAATTTGCATTTAGGATAAGGACACTCCCTAATTACATGACCCTCTTTCATGCAGAATCTACAAATTGGTAATTTGCTTGAAGCACCTAGATGACTCTGTCCACTTGACTTATCTACAGGGCCCGGTTTTGAACCTGCAGAGGACTGAACATTTTCCGCCCCCCATCCCCAGATTGAGTGGCGATCGACAAGTACAAAGACATCTGCCACCTTAGCTGCCTTAAGGAGATCAGTTTCCTCACCTTTCAGGTGTAACATGATTTGATACGGAGCATTTCTTTTGAATTCATCTAGTACCATGAGGTTGACTAACTCCTCAAATTTGCTGATGGCAGCAGATTTAATCCACCTATGAAAAGCTGTTAGTTTCTCAGTAGCAAACTCTGCTTACGTTCCGGTATTTATTTTGTTAAGGTTACGGAAAGCCTGTCTATATCCCTCAGTAGAAATTGAATATGAGGCAAGGATCTTCTCCTTGACATTATAACCGGTGTTGTTTTGTAATCCTTCACATACTTTTAGAGCCCTTCCAGAGAGTGTCGGGGTCACTAGCCAGGTCCCGTGTTCTTTAGGCCAGGAGTTCACAAAATTTTTCATTTCAAGGACCCCCAAATATGATGAGCCCCAGCAAAGGACCCCCAACTAAAAAAATATTAATTATCCACCTTGTACATGTAATACTTACTTATTCTTACATGGAGTAATTAGTAGTGAAAAAGACCATTTTCATTTTCAATGTCTATCAATGTTATTTTAAATTCAAAGCAATGTAAATTCTGTACAAACACAACCACAATACATAAACTCAATATTGTGGTACCACCGGAAAAAAAACCTTATCAAAACGTGTATAATTAAACAGAAATCAGGCTATCAGGCATGTCCTGTCAAGTGGGGTGGATCGGCTTGGTGGCTTTTGCACAATTTGTCAATGCAGGGCTTGATATTAATGAGTGCCAGACTCGTGTCGTTGTCCACCTGCACGCGTGGTCTGTGCTTGGTTTTCAATACTTTGAGTGTAGAAAATCCTGCCTCACACAATTAGGTTGTGGCAAATGGCAAAAGGCACTTCAAAGCCTTCGCAGCCAGGGCAAGATATTCATTTCTTGCACAGATCCAGAACCCTGACAGTGGAAGGGCATAGAACTTGATTTTCATACAACCTTCAATTGACATTTCAATGAGTTCATCTTGCGACTTCAGATCAAGATGTGCACCTAACTCGGCTACAAAAGGGTCTCTAATCCAGTTCAGGTGGGAGTTGTCAAGGTCAAGAAAATAGTCCCTGAAGTAGCTTTGTAGATGCGCTAGATGGGAAATAATATGAGGCGTGATGCTGTCTGCACTGGACGTCATACAATCCTGGTGATAAATTGGGAACACTTCAGTGACTCCTTCCTGGAGTTTGATTTTGCTTTCCCACAGAGAAACTTTTAGCGTGAATGCGCGTACTTTGTCCTGCGCATTCAAAAATGCATACTTCACGGCCTTACATGCTCTGGTTTAGTACATTTAGATGCTGGAAGACGTCTGCTAGATATGCTAACTTCATCATCCATGACTCATTTTCGAAACGGTTACAAAGGTCTGACTTCTCGAATGAAAGAAAGTCGGCCAGCTCTCTCCGTAGGTCATACACGATTAAAAACTGCCCAACACGATAACCAGGGCACTTCAAAGTCAGCACCCATTTCATGGCAACGTGTTTCAAACAGCCTGTGTTTAATGGTGTGTGCTTTACATAGTTCAGTATTTTCAAAACAACCTACAGAAACTGATGCAATTCATCATCAATGCGTTTTGCAACAAGAAAACTATCGTTCAAAATTCTTCGAACACTGCTGGAGAAAGCTGGCAACTCAAGGCCGTTTGTTTACTATACTACTTAGTAAAAATTATGAAAGAATGTAAAAGTTATAGGTGATTGGTTACTTAGTTCCCCGTTGCTTAATTAATGGTTGGGCTCTGTTGTTTCGCATTATATTATACCTTTCTGCTAGTATGGACTGTTAATTTGATTTTAAAATGGATAGAGCAATGGGCCAACCTATATAAAATTATGTTTAGACAATGAAACATAAGTAAGAATAGGTAAGTATGTTAAAGAACATTATGCATCGGGCACAGCTGAGCGCAGGCTGTTTATGAGATTGCCATTTTATCAATAATTTATACTAATATTATTTTCAAATGTTTAATCCCTTTCAGGTAAATAATCCAGCTGTATGTAACCGATGCTAAACAGACTTCTTTCTAAAAGACGCTGCTTTCAGGCAACACAAACTGCTGTTTTAATTCGCAGAGGGATTAAGCAGAATCATCTGTTCTCTGCTACCTGTATTAAGTGTGTGTGTGTGTGTGCCCGCATGTGGAGTGTGTGTGTGTGTGTGCGCGCCTGCACGTGGAGTATGTGTAATAATAATAATAATAATAATTAACGGTTTATTGAAAAAGTTCTGCAGCCCGAAGGCTGAAAATATACATTGGACATAAATGACTTATTACATACATTGGTGGATTAACAAAAGCCTTCATTAGAGATAGGTAAAGGAACATACAGTGAACATTCAGATTAATGTAGGTGTTGAACAGCAAACACGTAGTGTAGTGTGTGCATGTGGAGGGTTTGTGTGTGTGTGCATTTGGAGTGTGTGTGTGTGTGTGCATGTGGGTGTCAGCCTGTGTCTGTATTTAATAATGACGTTGTTTAATTGAAGGTGATGGTAATTATCTTACGTACCATCCGTCTGGTGGTAGCATTTGACTAATACTTTTACAAGCCTTTATCTAGCAATATCATTGTTATTCCAAGATTCTGAATATTGTAAACAGCAAATGGCATTGCTTTCGTTGAGTGACTACTTCCCCTAAATCCTTGTTTCTGACTTGTGTATATTACGTCACTTTTAGTCTGGTGTCTTTAGAAAAAAATAATTATTCCATTTTATTTAAACTAGTGTATGGAGTATTATTTATTTATTTATACATTCATTTATTTTTCATAAATGCCAAATAAAACATAAATATAACGCTGACGTTATTGGCGGGAAGGTGAAGGAGACAGAGATGTTGTCAGTGCTGACTACCCTTCACTCCCTCAATTGTAGAAAGCCCCTGCCAACATGGAATACCACACGCAGAAAATCACTGAACGTGGAAGAATAATAGGCATGAAGGAGGCTGGGTTTTCACCCACTGAAATTGCCCGAGAATTGAGGGTTTCTCGGTCAACTGTACATTATTGGATTAAGCGTGGGAAGAGGAGGGAAGTTTAAAGGACCACCACAGGACGGGAATGCCGCGCAGGACAACACCTGCACAAGTTGAAGCCATCCGGAATTTCCCTGAGGCCAACCCCTTCAAGACTTCATATTCAATAAGAGAGTATCTCCAATTAAATATTTCCCCTTTAACAATCAGGCGAAGACTTCACGAAGGAGGCATTCACCATAGAACTCCCGCCACCAAGGAGAAGTTAAATGAGCGACATCGTGAGGGCAGGTTGCAGTTAGCTCGACGGAATGCTGAAGAAGGCCTAGATTTCTGGGGAAGAGTAATATTCACTGACGAAAAAACTTTCTCATCTACCTCTCACGGAAGGTTACATTGCTGGAGGAGGAACAACACCCAATATGCTAGACAGCATATTTATGAGGAAGCAAGGAGTGGCCATGTGACTTGCAAAGTTTGGGGATGGACATATTTGCACGGAGTTGTAGAGCTGACTGACATAGAAGGAAGATTCACAGCTGAACAGTATTTACAATCACTAGAAGAAGTTATGCTTCCCTCGGTGCGTGCATATGCTTTCTCGTTTTCCGAAAACATAATTTTCATGCACGATAGGTGTCCTATCCATACTGCACGGATTGTAACGCGGTGGCATGCAGAACAAAGACATTTGCAAGTTTTAGACTGGCCAAGTAAAGTTTGTGACATAAACCCTATAGAGAACGTTTGAGCCAATTGTGAACGTGTGGGAGCCATCTGAAAAGAGAACCAAGGTGCAGCTACAGGAGCATACACACCGTGAGTGTGAGGTCCTGAGGCGGAAACTGCAACTGATACACAATCACGTCGCCTCCGTTCCCAACAGGCTGCAGCAAGTAACCGAGAATGAGGTGGATGGACTAAATATTAATGTGTCAGAAATAATTTCCCTATGTAATCAACGTCACATACTTAATGCACATCGATATATTTTTTTTTTCATGTTAACTGAAATAAATATAATTTTCATGAATATAAGTCAAATTTTATATTAAATGTAAAAAAAACAATCCTCTTTTAACATCCTCACTTATGCAGTTACTTAATTCACAAAGGCAGAACATGCCATACAGAAAACTCAGATCAAACAACAATGACCCTTAATGGATAAAAAATTATTTAAAGAATATTATTGGACAATGGAAGGCTATAGGTAGGAGAATAAATCGTGGTGAAGTTTACCCCCGAGATTATTATAAGGTATTGGCCAGTAGGGTTAAGACCGAGATAAGAAAAGCAAAGAGGAATAATGAACTGAAGGTAGCAAGGAAGGCGACATCAAACCCCAAGGGATTCTATCAAATGTATCAAACTAAAATCGAGGAAAGATTGGACCAATACAATCAAATACCGGCTAGCTAACTGATAACGACGGAGAAATGAGTAATAATCTGAATAAATATTTTTCAACAATTTTCACCACCGAAAATTTAAACATGATACCCGAGGCACCGACTCTATTCAGAGATAGTAGTGACTAGTAACTAAGTTAATAAGCAAATAGACAAACTGAAGCCTAATAAGTCACCTGGTCCCCATGAGATATTTGCCAGAGTATTAAAGGAATGTAAGGAAGAGCTTAGTATGCCATTAGCAAAGTAGTTTAACATGTCATTAAAAACAGGTGTATTACCAGAATCCTGGAGGATAGCGAATGTAATACTGATTTTCAAGAAGGGGGATAGATCACTATCCTCTAACTACAGCCCAATCAGTCTAACATCAATAGTAGGTAAATTACTAGGCTCAATTATTTCAAACTCTATTCGAAACCACCTGGAGAAGCACAAGTTGATCAATGAGTCCCAACATGGCTTCACAAGCGGGCATTCATGTCTAAGTAATCTATTAGCATTCATTTCATCAGTTTTCAAATCGGTGGACGAGGGGCACAATTATGATGTGATATATCTCGACTTTAGCAAAGCCTTCTACAGAGTCCCCCACTAAAGACTAATTAGAAAGGTAGAAGAGCATGGCATCAAAGGTAATATCCTTAAACGGATTAGGGCGTGGTTATGGGACAGGAAACAGCGAGTGAGCATTAATGGCACTAAATCCCATTGGAGCAACGTCACTAGTTGAGTTCCCCAAGGCTCAGTACTTGGACCATTATTATTTATTATATACATAAACGACATAGATATCGGCATAGAGAGCAACATAAGTGCTGATGACACTAAAATAAGACGTGAAATTAAATCTGACGAGGACTCTGAAAAACTACAGGAAGATCTAAACAAATTTTTCGAATGGTCGGAAAAATGGCTGAAGAAATTCAGTGTGGACAAATGTAAAGTACTCAGTATAGGAGATGTAAACAGGGAAACCAGTTACGATACCATTGTGGAATCCGACTGCGAGAGAGATTAAGGAGTAATGATAAGTAGGAATCTTAAGCGAAGTAAACAATGTGTTTTTGCTCGTAACAAGGCTAATAAAGTACTTGGGTTCATACAAAGGAGTGTTAGTTACAAGACTAGCGAGGTCATGTTAAAATTATATCTAGCGCTTGTGAGACCGCACCTGGATTACGCAGTTCAGTTCTGGTCACCGTATTACAAAATGGATATAGAATCCTTGGAAAGAATCCAGAGGAGAATGACAAGACTAATCCCGGGCATTAGGAACCTTTAATACAGAGACAGGTTAAAGCATCTTAATTTGCACTCCCTCGAGAGACATATAGTGAGGGGCGACATGATAGAGGTGTACAAATGGAAGTCAGGGTTAAATAAAGGGGACATTACAAAGGTACTCAAACTATCCAACCAGGAACGAACTCGTAACAATGGTTTTAAAATAGACAAATTTAGATTTCAGAGTGAAATAGGTAAACACTGCTTTGGAAACAGAGTAGAGGATGAATGGAACAAGTTACCAAATATCATCATTAACTCGAATACACTGGATAGCTTCAAACATAGGTTGGATGCTTATACGACCAAAAGGGGTTGGGTATAAACGGGACTGCCCAGTATGGGTCAATAGGCCCACTGCAGTTTCCTCCATTCTTATGTTCTTATGTTCTTAAAGGGCTGCGGAGATCTGTACCGTCTGTCCAGCGTGGATGGGCCCGGTCGCGCACTTGTAGCTGTAGTGAGGCGGGGGTCAATCCCAGCCTGCGCCCCGTGGGTCCCTGCCCCGGCCTGCCGGTCGCCCAGGAGCGTGTGACCTGACGTGTTTATCCATGATGACTGAAACCGTGATCGCTCCCGCCCTTCCTCGTGAAGCGGTGACTGTTCTTGCCGTTTTCCTTCTTCCAGGCTGAGTTTTTCCACCATCAGTCGCAAGAATTCATTCTCCCAAACAGAAGGGGTGTTACGTGTAGGGGTGGGAGGGGCGGCGTGAATTGTCGGCATGAAATGGGAAGAGGGGGGAGGGGTTCATGAGCTGTGTATACGTCCGCGCCGCTTGAATCACGCTCTCTATCGTAGTTATCCCGCTCGACACCATGGACGCACGCATCTTGCCGGGCAAGCCCGATAGAAAGTAAGAGAGTACTATCTCAGGTGGGAAGAATTGTGGGTAATTGACTCTCGCAGTCTGCACAGCACTATTTATGCACGTTAAATATACGTTTAGTGATGAACACTGTTCTAGCTTCAAATTGGCTAAGCGAAGCGTGTGATCTTGTATAGTGTTTCCCTGGCTGTAAATTTCCCTTAATCCGTTCGCGAACGTGTCCCACGATGTAGCATTCTTTACTGTTGGATGGAATCCTAACACTCCTTTCGCGTCACCGCCTAATCGCATCCGTGCCCTCCTGAGGCGGCATTCCTCGTGTTCCTTTTGGCTACTTCAGCACCAAATTGTATTATAAAATACAGCGGAGATCGTCATTGCGAGGCTTTGAGATTTTCAGAAGTTCTACCGAGGGATCAGTGACAAACTCTACCACATTAAAATCTGACATCTTGAGTGTAGGAAAGGTTCCGACCTACCAACTCGAATTGACTTCCTGCTTTACAAAGGGGTAGAGTAGCCCTACACGTGAGGTCTCCTAGTGTGTATTCAATTCCCAGTTGGTTGTGAAGTAAGGTGGGAGGGTAAAGTACATGCTATAGAGTAGTAAAGCGGCTAGTTAGGGAGAGTTTTCCAACCCCAATTTGCTGCCAGTTATCAAACAAGACTAAGGATTACTTCGCTACATTAAGACTTTGGTCAACCTTTAAATCTAAAGCTGACAGAAACTTCGAATTAACGAGTTCCTTTATGCGTCAAGCTGTATTCCCACAGTACGCACTAGGAGACACCAGATATGTACTTTATATAAGTTTGATGTGGTCACTACTGCAACCGAGTTGTTCCTTACTTACGTTTAGCAAAGTTATGTTTATAGAGTTGAGCTCTCTGTTTCTAGAAATAAATGAAACCCCAAGGTCTCGAAATGAGTGAATCTCATGTCGCCTTATGTGGGAGGGCGGGCTCTCTTTTAAGTTTACTTTACTCTAAAAAGGTAACTGTGTGTGTGGTGGAGTAAAGGGTATTAAGTCAACCACTAGTTACCAGTGATTTGTCAGGTGACTGTGGCACACACCACATTGGCCAAGTTCGAAAATGAACTACTGGTGTCCGGAAGCAAAATTACTTAACCACTTTTAGGAAACTCTCACATGGCAAATTTGCGTAGTTAAAAAGCCGATAGCAGGTTCAATTCCGCAAGACATAATTTGTAAATTCTAGTGCGAATTCAGGCTTCCATTATGTGATATCCCTCCTTGCTACCCACAACATTAAGGAAAGGCAAAGTTGACAAGTTAAAATAATGAGTGAATAATCCAGGGGTTGAAATACGTGGATACAGCAAGTAAGGAACACTCACACAAGAACCACTGTTATCGTGACAGACAAATTTAAGGTAGGAAAGGGATAAGATTATGTAACGAATGCTTCTTAGTAACAAAATAACAGAGATATTATGTTCTCTCCATTACTGTTATACTATAACAGTAATGGAGAGAACATAATATCTCTACCTTTACCAACTGTGTATCTGTTGAAGTGAATGTTACCGTGAATATAGCAGCTACTTGTGAAGCTGTCGTATATGTAACAGCCTTCCTGGGTTGTCACCACTTGTATCAATCACTTGTGAAGCACGTTACCTTATATTTTAAACATAATAAAATGTAGATCAAAGTTTATTGAATCTTCTGTAGTGAAATCCAATATGTTCATTTTGTTTGTTTATTAAAAAAAAGAGTTCTATGTACACTTTCAAAAAGTATTATCACCGTAAATGAGGAAGGAGGCTCTCTTATAAAGCTCTGCTAAGTATGTCCTGTCGATGTGAGAGTTTGAGTGAGAATTGAGTAGAGACTTCTCGAGGGAGAATGGAAATATATCCGCCGTCTTCCCTCGAGGAAGACGGGTCACTTCAACGATGACTCTAAATAACGTATTCCTTTCGTGAGTGATATCAAACTACTGCCCGCAATAGGTGGCCAGAGAGCCGGTGACTTAATCCTTAGCTCAGCACCAATGTGACGTGACTTCCCGTGGGCACTCCTTATCACGTGCTCTGAACATGAGCCTCATACCTAATGGAAAGGTACAGGGGGTTATAGAGTATATAAAATTAATGTACAGGGTACTCCTGAGCATTCATATAAAATCTAAGGGACTAATACAATGGTTACTAAGTAAGCTCAGTCATTTAAAAACATTTATATTAATTATATAATGATTAATAGAGTTAATTACGTACATTACATAATACAAGTAGAATACAAATATGAACTTATCAAAACACACCAGAATATTACTTGATTATTGTTATTTTAAATATTAAATACATATACTATATACCCCTGTACAACAACACACAAAAAACGATAGAATTGGCAGCTCAGGCAGCATGTCTAGGTTACAATAGCTAACCACATGGAACCAGGGATTACAGCCGTAGACCACTACCATCATACAATTCTTCGTCCACGCACCGGGAGAAGAACACCATAAGCCGCAAAGAAGAGACTGGGCTTGCTAGGCAGACACATTCCCTCGATACCTCGGTCTCATAGTCGGATGGGAAACTGGTTCTGATCGGTGCTCACTTTGGTCGAGTAGCTTCGTGAATCTGTTTCTTCTCCTGGTGTCAAGTTGGAGCAAGTGGTTGTTATGATGGTGTTCTAGTATATGTATATATATATATATATATATATATATATATATATATATATATATATATATATATATATATATATATATATATATATATATATATATATATATATATATATATATATATATATATATATATATATATATATATATATATATATGTATATATATATATATATATATATATATATATATATATATATATATATATATATATATATATATATATATATATATATATATATATATATATATGTATATATATATATATTTATATGTATATATATATATGTGGACGGTCATACAGCTCGCTTCACCACTCGTGTCTCATACCGCCAGTGGACGTTATCATACAGGGTGGGGTCTACAGAACCCTGAAAAACCCGGGCTGTTAGCTATTGTCTCACATCACCGTTTGTTCCTACCGCCCTATCAAGCTTTGTCTGAGATTGAATAAAACTTACTTGTTAATACTGATGTTAAATAAATGAAGGAACCAGGTCACGCGATCCGTCTCTCCTGGGTACAGCACAGAGGTGGACCTTGACCTCTCTCACAGCTCCCCGGCCACCTTGCTCCCTGGTTCACGCTTTCCGGGAGTGACTTATTTACCAGACGATTAAACTTAATTAGGACGTACGCAACATTTTCAGACTGGGAAACGATCTATAATTATTTTCAATTTAATAACTGATATTTAATTTCATGATTCGCGTCCCTATTAACTCGGTAAATTACATTTAATATCGTATAGGCCTAGTTCCACAACCTCTCGCTACGTGCAGGGAGCGTGGTCTTCCCTCAGACGACCTTGAACTCAGCATCGCCAATGGCGCGGCGTTTGAAATTACACTGAAATTTCTGAATATATATATATATATATATATATATATATATATATATATATATATATATATATATATATATATATATATATATTAAATAGTTTGTGTACCATTATAATATTACTGTACTTTCACATACTCAAATATAGTATGCTTTAAATACACACCAAACATACTTAAACTTTATAAGTTAATCCTCGTCGTGTCTGACCTAACACCTGACCCACACCACATGAGCTCACTGGCGTACTTGTTTGAAGTTGTTTCCTTAATCCTCAACAGGTTACAGGTTGTGTGTGTGGGGGGGCGGGGGGCCTCATAGCAAGGGTGTAGCTCATGACGTGGCCGTGATGATGTGGGTCAGGTGTTAGGTCAGACACGACAAGGATTAACTTGCCGCCGATACAAAGGGATGGATTAACGTCTCCAGTAGCTGCAGATATGGGTGATGAGCAGACCCAAAAGCGGCCGCCCCCCGCCCCCTAGCTGCGCTAGTGTATAGGCCTAGTTCCACAACCTCTCGCGACATGCGGGGAGCGCGGTCTTCCCTCAGACGACCTTGAACTCAGCATCGCCAATGGCACGGCGTTTGAAATTACAGTGAAATTTCTGAATATTACAATCGACCCCCCTAAAAAGAGACAGCACTGTCCTCATGTTCTGAGAAAAACATGCATACGACCCCCCTAAAAAATTGTTCTAAGAAACTGCATCTCACCCCTTTAACGTGCTAAACGCAGCATTCCTGTCTTCTCTTCTCCCCTTCTCTCTCCCGCTAACACTCGACCCCCTAAAAAAAGACAGCACTGTCCTCATGTGCTGAGAGAACAACTTAGAAACCACCTTCAACTCTGCCCTATTCCAACTCGCAGCCAGCAACTCCATTTCTTGCCTAGCCCAATTCAAACCAACCAGAACATACAAGCTCCCCTTGTGCCTGGCCCTTAAGCTAGAGAACCAATGTCAAAAATAATACCAAATCCACATCCTGCATGCTCTCCTTTGGCCTGGCCCTTGTACTAGAGAACCAATGTCAAACAATACTCAGTCCACACGAACTCTCTCACGTCTTCAACGATCGACTCAATCCACGTCTCCGAACCCCATGCCGGCAGACCAGCCCTCTGACAATGCACCAGTCCATATTAGTGAGGCCCTGGCCACTACAACCGTACACTCAATCCCGCTCATGACAGCAACTCAATCCCGCTCATGACAGCAACCACTACTCAACGCACCTTTCCGACCTAGCCATCTCTCCAAACCCCTCTGCCCTAATCACGACTCCTCCAACTCACCCTCGACAACCTGCATTTTCTCATTTACCTGCACCTCTCTGAACTACTACTCTTCTGCCACCCCACACCTTCCGCAGCTGGCTATGTAGTCTCGCACTGTTTCTCCCATACCTGGCCAGAAACCTCGCTCCTGCACCAGCGACAGAGTACCATCTCGCCCCTGATGTCCCGCCTTGTCGTGGCAGGCTCTAATCAAAGCCTCCTGCAAGTTTGAAGATAACACTGGCACCTCCCTCCATAGATTCTTTTCTTCGGGTCTTCTATGCCAGATAACTTCTTCTCTTACGATCAGGGATTTCCTCGCTCGGTACATCTTGCGGAAGTCATCATTTTGGAGCTCTACCTGTACCTCGTCCTCTGGCAGCTCTCCCGCCAACCATCTTCGCAGTTTTGTCATATAGTTCATGCCTTCTTGCTCCTTACGCAGCCCATCCATCGTCCACAGTTCCTTCCTTCCTGCCCCGTTCTCCTCTACTACATGCATAGCTGTATACTCTTCTTCGCTATCTTCCTCCTGTTCCGTCGGGATTCTAGATAGAGTATCCGCCACAATGTTGTTTTTTCCCGGCTTGTACTCAATAGTAAAGTTGAACTGCTCAAGATCCGCATTCCACCTAATTTCCACGGCACCTAGCTTAGCCTTCTCTCGGTGACTGAGTGGGTTGTTATCTGTATAGACTGTGAAATGTTTCCCTGCCAAATAATCCTTGAATTTATCCACTACTGCCTATTTGAGTGCTAACATCTCTAACTTACGAGAACTATAGTTGTTCATGTTTCGTTCTGATTTCCTCAGGCCCCGACTTGCATAGCACACCGGATGCAACCTGCCATCCTTCCGCTGGGACAGCACCGCACCTAGCCCCCTAAAACTTGCATCTGTCTCTAATATAAACTCCTGAGTGAAATCTGGGCAAGCCAACACCGGTGTCTGCGTCACCCTGTCTTTCAGTTTCTCAAAAGCCTGCTGCTGTTCCTCTCCCCACTCAATATCTACCCGATCCTTAGATTTCCCATGCATCAACGCATGCAGTGGAGCAGCTATTTGGGCAAACCCCTTAACAAATTTCCTATAAAATGATGTGAAACCTACAAAAGACCGCACATCTTTCACCGTCTGAGGGACTGGCCAATCTCTTACTACCCTAATCTTCTCAGGATCAGCTGTGATGCCTTCAGCTGACACCTGATATCCTAAATAACTTACTTTGGAAGCCATTATATCACACTTTTTAGGTTTAAATCTTAAGTTATTCTCCCTCATCCTGCAAAATAATTCCCTCAATCTGACTATATGCTGATCTGTTGTACTTGAAAACACCATCACATCATCAAGGTATACAAGCAACGAGGAAAAAATCTTATCCCCTAAAATCCGCTCCATGTATCTCTGAAAGGTTCCCGGACTATTTGACAATCCCATAGGCAGTCGCCTGTACTCAATGTGTCCGAAGCTTGCGCTGAAGGCAGTCTTTGGACGGTCTGAAGGTTTTGCTTCTATCTGGTGATATCTCGCCGCCAGATCAAACGTTGAGAAAAACTGGGCCCCCGTCAGAGATTCTAGAGTTTCATTTATCCTAGGCAGAGGAAACGCATCGCGTACCGTGACCTTATTTAAGTCACGATAGTCAATGTACAACCTGAGCGTCCCGTCCTTTTTCCTCACTACTACAATGGCGGCAGAGTACGGACTCTCACTATGCTGAATTACTCCCTGATCTAACAGCTGGCTAATGTGCTGCTTCACCTCTGGTACCTGGTTTGGAGGGATCCTCCGGTATGGCACCCTAACTGGCCTGTCTGTGGTCACTGGGATCTCATGCTGAACCCCAATAGCCTTTCCTATGGGCTGGCCCTCCCCTTCAAAAATATCACTAAACTCTTCTATTAAACCCCTAACTGCACGCTCTTGTTCCTCATTCATTTTCTCCGTGTGCACTTTGGCCTCTGTACGGGCATCCGGTTGAACTGTCCTCACATACACCTCCTCACTGATGTCTGCCTCGACTTCCGTTCCAGAAGCCACTTTCCCAATCCGCCAATTGCCCCTCACGTTCTTTCGACGGTCAGACAGATTTGCCACCAACACCTGGGTCATGCCTCTCACCACTCATACAGCTGTCGGCAACACTATCACACCCTCAGGCATCCAACCTTCATCCTCCATTGTTAGAGGTTCAATCACTACTTCTTTGTTAGCTACCTGGCTTAATGAGGGAACACATACTGACAGCAACCGAGTACTCCGGAGAGGAATGGTTGGGCTTTTCTTCCTCTCCATCGTACAATACCCCAGGCTGATGGCCTCTAATGCACATAACTGCCTAACCTCATGCAAGCAATTTTCCCACTGAGCGGTGCTCCTGGCTCCCCTGCACAAGTGATACATGTGCGGCCAAATCTCCGCAACCTCCCCCAGCACATTCATCCCCAACAACCCAGCATGCGATTGCCCCTTACCCTGGTTCTCAATCCCTGGACAAACCAACAGCCCCACATCAGTGATTTCCACCCCACATACAACCATAGTGACCCGAATACACCCCACACACGGCACTGGAAACCCTGACGCCTGCAGGCTCCAGCTCCCGACGGTAGAAAAGTTCATCAATTAACGACATTTCTGTCCCAGTATCTGCTAAACCCCACATTTCACGACCCGCTACCAGCACCGAAACCTTAGGGCACTCTACTTTCAGCCTTAAGGTACCTTCTGTCGTGATTAAATTTGTCATGCAGACCACGCTTGACCACGGGTACCTCTCTCTCTTGGTTCATAACATCGCCAGTGGAATCTATTGGTGAGGCCAGGAACGGTTGGCGGGAACTGCCTGGCCTTGACCATTTCCCGACCGCCAGTTCCGATTGTTATTTCCAACTCGATACTGGCCATTGGCCATGTATCCCCTTGGGACACTCTCTCCTGGTCCGGACCTGTTCGTGCAATTGAAACTGAGGTGACCCTCTTGTCCACACGCATAGCACATCGGGAGAATCGAGCCCCCGGCCTGCAGTTCGTTCTCTCTTCCCTTAGTCAGCGGTACCTCCCTCAAAGCCGCTCGTTTTCGTTCCGCCTCTCTCAGCCCCGTGATCCACTCATCTACACTATGGTGAGGATACTTCTGGATCTCCTCCAATAACCACATACGGCTTTGTTCCTCCTTGAGCCCCCGAGTGATTGCATCTCCCAACAGGGCCTTATCATATTTATGTCCATGGTGGTTCAACTCATCGTTTAAATCGAACATAGCATCATAATATTCAAGAAGCGTTTCATTGCTCAGTTGTTTCCGATTCATCACCTTCTGAATGGCGTCGTACGTGGCCGTCTGTCCGCCGTATTGCTGCTTCAAATAAATAGTTAATTCGTCTACGGTTTCCCAGCCTCTTCGTGCATTGTATACGCGATCTGCCGCAGGCCCCGCAAGATGCCTTATTATGAATTGGATTCGACTGACTTCGTCTCCGTCTAGCAGCTTGAGGGTTCGGTCAACCTCTCTTAACCACTTCCCTACCTCTACTCCTGGCCTACCGTCGAACTTAGATATGGTCAATAGGGTGTGTCATACGGAGGCGAATTTTTTTTTTTTGAGTTTGAAAAATCGGCCCATGGTATTAATGATGTAGTTCTATGTGCAGAATCATGTGATATCTTCAGATTTGAAAAGTTTTTATTTTTTGCTAGGTAAATTTTAACTTGAAATCTTATGAAAATTCAGTATTCCCACCCTTTTACCAACACCACTAAATAGCTTATTTAAAGTAAAGTAAATGTATCAGGTTAATTTATTAGGATGAAAATGATCCAGAATAGTGAAACGAATGATCTTGACACATTTATTAAATTTAATATTCCTTTAGAAAACAAAATCATCAAATACAAAAACCGGTTTTACTACTACGACCCGGTGTTGCTGCACACCATAGAGAACATGTCTTTCTTGCTTCTGTTTCTACTCATCACCTCCCTGCTGACCACCTGAGCTCGGATGTAGCCTTCCCTTCTCTCCTGGCTGTACACGTGACTGCTGGCCTCGCTCACTTGCTGTACACAACGCTCTATACTCTGGGTGTGCGAGGGCCAGGCAGGGACATGCATGGGGTTGTCCAGGAAAGCTCTGACTTGAACATTGGTGAGGCTGCAGGTAAGAGGGGGCTCACTGCCAGCCTGGATGTTATCCAGATCTATGAGATCAGTGAGGGTCTTGGCACCTAGACTGACTTCAGGAGTCTTCCTGACCCTGAAGGAATCGTCACCAACTGATTCGTCATGCCCAGATCCTCTCATAAGTCTCATATCCAAGATCTTTTTGACTGCCACTCTTCTCTCCTCCTCATCCTT
>NW_024749779.1:9688337-9818497 GCF_018991925.1 Homarus americanus | reverse complement strand
GTGGTGAAGCAGGCTGTATGACCTCACATATATATATATACATATAATTTTTTTTTTTTTTTTTTTTTTTTATATATATATATTTTAATATATATATATATATATATATATATATATATATATATATATATATATATATATATATATATATATATATATATATATATATATATATATATATATATATATATATATATATATATATATATATATATATATATATATATATATATATATATATATATATATATATATATATATATATATACATAATCATAACAACCACTTGCTCCAACTTGACACCAGGAGAAGAAACAGATTCACGAAGCTACTCGACCAAAGTGAGCACCGATCAGAACCAGTTTCCCATCCGACTATGAGACCGAGGTATCGAGGGAATGTGTCTGCCTAGCAAGCCCAGTCTCTTCTTTGCGGCTTATGGTGTTCTTCTCCCGGTGCGTGGACGAAGAATTGTATGATGGTAGTGGTCTACGGCTGTAATCCCTGGTTCCATGTGGTTAGCTATTGTAACCTAGACATGCTGCCTGAGCTGCCAATTCTATCGTTTTTTGTGTGTTGTTGTACAGGGGTATATAGTATATGTATTTAATATTTAAAATAACAATAATCAAGTAATATTCTGGTGTGTTTTGATAAGTTCATATTTGTATTCTACTTGTATTATGTAATGTACGTAATTAACTCTATTAATCATTATATAATTAATATAAATGTTTTTAAATGACTGAGCTTACTTAGTAACCATTGTATTAGTCCCTTAGATTTTATATGAATGCTCAGGAGTACCCTGTACATTAATTTTATATACTCTATAACCCCCTGTACCTTTCCATTAGGTATGAGGCTCATGTTCAGAGCACGTGATAAGGAGTGCCCACGGGAAGTCACGTCACATTGGTGCTGAGCTAAGGATTAAGTCACCGGCTCTCTGGCCACCTATTGCGGGCAGTAGTTTGATATCACTCACGAAAGGAATACGTTATTTAGAGTCATCGTTGAAGTGACCCGTCTTCCTCGAGGGAAGACGGCGGATATATTTCCATTCTCCCTCGAGAAGTCTCTACTCAATTCTCACTCAAACTCTCACATCGACAGGACATACTTAGCAGAGCTTTATAAGAGAGCCTCCTTCCTCATTTACGGTGATAATACTTTTTGAAAGTGTACATAGAACTCTTTTTTTTAATAAACAAACAAAATGAACATATTGGATTTCACTACAGAAGATTCAATAAACTTTGATCTACATTTTATTATGTTTAAAATATAAGGTAACGTGCTTCACAAGTGATTGATACAAGTGGTGACAACCCAGGAAGGCTGTTACATATACGACAGCTTCACAAGTAGCTGCTATATTCACGGTAACATTCACTTCAACAGATACACAGTTGGTAAAGGTAGAGATATTATGTTCTCTCCATTACTGTTATAGTATAACAGTAATGGAGAGAACATAATATCTCTGTTATTTTGTTACTAAGAAGCATTCGTTACATAATCTTATCCCTTTCCTACCTTAAATTTGTCTGTCACGATAACAGTGGTTCTTGTGTGAGTGTTCCTTACTTGCTGTATCCACGTATTTCAACCCCTGGATTATTCACTCATTATTTTAACTTGTCAACTTTGCCTTTCCTTAATGTTGTGGGTAGCAAGGAGGGATATCACATAATGGAAGCCTGAATTCGCACTAGAATTTACAAATTATGTCTTGCGGAATTGAACCTGCTATCGGCTTTTTAACTACGCAAATTTGCCATGTGAGAGTTTCCTAAAAGTGGTTAAGTAATTTTGCTTCCGGACACCAGTAGTTCATTTTCGAACTTGGCCAATGTGGTGTGTGCCACAGTCACCTGACAAATCACTGGTAACTAGTGGTTGACTTAATACCCTTTACTCCACCACACACACAGTTACCTTTTTAGAGTAAAGTAAACTTAAAAGAGAGCCCGCCCTCCCACATAAGGCGACATGAGATTCACTCATTTCGAGACCTTGGGGTTTCATTTATTTCTAGAAACAGAGAGCTCAACTCTATAAACATAACTTTGCTAAACGTAAGTAAGGAACAACTCGGTTGCAGTAGTGACCACATCAAACTTATATAAAGTACATATCTGGTGTCTCCTAGTGCGTACTGTGGGAATACAGCTTGACGCATAAAGGAACTCGTTAATTCGAAGTTTCTGTCAGCTTTAGATTTAAAGGTTGACCAAAGTCTTAATGTAGCGAAGTAATCCTTAGTCTTGTTTGATAACTGGCAGCAAATTGGGGTTGGAAAACTCTCCCTAACTAGCCGCTTTACTACTCTATAGCATGTACTTTACCCTCCCACCTTACTTCACAACCAACTGGGAATTGAATACACACTAGGAGACCTCACGTGTAGGGCTACTCTACCCCTTTGTAAAGCAGGAAGTCAATTCGAGTTGGTAGGTCGGAACCTTTCCTACACTCAAGATGTCAGATTTTAATGTGGTAGAGTTTGTCACTGATCCCTCGGTAGAACTTCTGAAAATCTCAAAGCCTCGCAATGACGATCTCCGCTGTATTTTATAATACAATTTGGTGCTGAAGTAGCCAAAAGGAACACGAGGAATGCCGCCTCAGGAGGGCACGGATGCGATTAGGCGGTGACGCGAAAGGAGTGTTAGGATTCCATCCAACAGTAAAGAATGCTACATCGTGGGACACGTTCGCGAACGGATTAAGGGAAATTTACAGCCAGGGAAACACTATACAAGATCACACGCTTCGCTTAGCCAATTTGAAGCTAGAACAGTGTTCATCACTAAACGTATATTTAACGTGCATAAATAGTGCTGTGCAGACTGCGAGAGTCAATTACCCACAATTCTTCCCACCTGAGATAGTACTCTCTTACTTTCTATCGGGCTTGCCCGGCAAGATGCGTGCGTCCATGGTGTCGAGCGGGATAACTACGATAGAGAGCGTGATTCAAGCGGCGCGGACGTATACACAGCTCATGAACCCCTCCCCCCTCTTCCCATTTCATGCCGACAATTCACGCCGCCCCTCCCACCCCTACACGTAACACCCCTTCTGTTTGGGAGAATGAATTCTTGCGACTGATGGTGGAAAAACTCAGCCTGGAAGAAGGAAAACGGCAAGAACAGTCACCGCTTCACGAGGAAGGGCAGGAGCGATCACGGTTTCAGTCATCATGGATAAACACGTCAGGTCACACGCTCCTGGGCGACCGGCAGGCCGGGGCAGGGACCCACGGGGCGCAGGCTGGGATTGACCCCCGCCTCACTACAGCTACAAGTGCGCGACCGGGCCCATCCACGCTGGACAGACGGTACAGATCTCCGCAGCCCTTTAAGAACATAAGAACATAAGAATGGAGGAAACTGCAGTGGGCCTATTGACCCATACTGGGCAGTCCCGTTTATACCCAACCCCTTTTGGTCGTATAAGCATCCAACCTATGTTTGAAGCTATCCAGTGTATTCGAGTTAATGATGATATTTGGTAACTTGTTCCATTCATCCTCTACTCTGTTTCCAAAGCAGTGTTTACCTATTTCACTCTGAAATCTAAATTTGTCTATTTTAAAACCATTGTTACGAGTTCGTTCCTGGTTGGATAGTTTGAGTACCTTTGTAATGTCCCCTTTATTTAACCCTGACTTCCATTTGTACACCTCTATCATGTCGCCCCTCACTATATGTCTCTCGAGGGAGTGCAAATTAAGATGCTTTAACCTGTCTCTGTATTAAAGGTTCCTAATGCCCGGGATTAGTCTTGTCATTCTCCTCTGGATTCTTTCCAAGGATTCTATATCCATTTTGTAATACGGTGACCAGAACTGAACTGCGTAATCCAGGTGCGGTCTCACAAGCGCTAGATATAATTTTAACATGACCTCGCTAGTCTTGTAACTAACACTCCTTTGTATGAACCCAAGTACTTTATTAGCCTTGTTACGAGCAAAAACACATTGTTTACTTCGCTTAAGATTCCTACTTATCATTACTCCTTAATCTCTCTCGCAGTCGGATTCCACAATGGTATCGTAACTGGTTTCCCTGTTTACATCTCCTATACTGAGTACTTTACATTTGTCCACACTGAATTTCTTCAGCCATTTTTCCGACCATTCGAAAAATTTGTTTAGATCTTCCTGTAGTTTTTCAGAGTCCTCGTCAGATTTAATTTCACGTCTTATTTTAGTGTCATCAGCACTTATGTTGCTCTCTATGCCGATATCTATGTCGTTTATGTATATAATAAATAATAATGGTCCAAGTACTGAGCCTTGGGGAACTCAACTAGTGACGTTGCTCCAATGGGATTTAGTGCCATTAATGCTCACTCGCTGTTTCCTGTCCCATAACCACGCCCTAATCCGTTTAAGGATATTACCTTTGATGCCATGCTCTTCTACCTTTCTAATTAGTCTTTAGTGGGGGACTCTGTAGAAGGCTTTGCTAAAGTCGAGATATATCACATCATAATTGTGCCCCTCGTCCACCGATTTGAAAACTGATGAAATGAATGCTAATAGATTACTTAGACATGAATGCCCGCTTGTGAAGCCATGTTGGGACTCATTGATCAACTTGTGCTTCTCCAGGTGGTTTCGAATAGAGTTTGAAATAATTGAGCCTAGTAATTTACCTACTATTGATGTTAGACTGATTGGGCTGTAGTTAGAGGATAGTGATCTATCCCCCTTCTTGAAAATCAGTATTACATTCGCTATCCTCCAGGATTCTGGTAATACACCTGTTTTTAATGACATGTTAAACTACTTTGCTAATGGCATACTAAGCTCTTCCTTACATTCCTTTAATACTCTGGCAAATATCTCATGGGGACCAGGTGACTTATTAGGCTTCAGTTTGTCTATTTGCTTATTAACTTAGTTACTAGTCACTACTATCTCTGAATAGAGTCGGTGCCCGGGTATCATGTTTAAATTTTCGGTGGTGAAAATTGTTGAAAAATATTTATTCAGATTATTACTCATTTCTCCGTCGTTATCAGTTAGCTAGCCGGTATTTGATTGTATTGGTCCAATCTTTCCTCGATTTTAGTTTGATACATTTGATAGAATCCCTTGGGGTTTGATGTCGCCTTCCTTGCTACCTTCAGTTCATTATTCCTCTTTGCTTTTCTTATCTCGGTCTTAACCCTACTGGCCAATACCTTATAATAATCTCGGGGGTAAACTTCACCACGATTTATTCTCCTACCTATAGCCTTCCATTGTCCAATAATATTCTTTAAATAATTTTTTATCCATTAAGGGTCATTGTTGTTGGATCTGAGTTTTCTGTATGGCATGTTCTGCTTTTGTGAATTAAGTAACTGCATAAGTGAGGATGTTAAAAGAGGATTGTTTTTTTTACATTTAATATAAAATTTTACTTATATTCATGAAAATTATATTTATTTCAGTTACCATGAAAAAAAAAATATATCGATGTGCATTAAGTATGTGACGTTGATTACATAGGGAAATTATTTCTGACACATTAATATTTAGTCCATCCACCTCATTCTCGGTTACTTGCTGCAGCCTGTTGGGAACGGAGGCGACGTGATTGTGTATCAGTTGCAGTTTCCGCCTCAGGACCTCACACTCACGGTGTGTATGCTCCTGTAGCTGCACCTTGGTTCTCTTTTCAGATGGCTCCCACACGTTCACAATTGGCTCAAACGTTCTCTATAGGGTTCATGTCACAAACTTTACTTGGCCAGTCTAAAACTTGCAAATGTCTTTGTTCTGCATGCCACCGCGTTACAATCCGTGCAGTATGGATAGGACACCTATCGTGCATGAAAATTATGTTTTCGGAAAACGAGAAAGCATATGCACGCACCGAGGGAAGCATAACTTCTTCTAGTGATTGTAAATACTGTTCAGCTGTGAATCTTCCTTCTATGTCAGTCAGCTCTACAACTCCGTGCAAATATGTCCATCCCCAAACTTTGCAAGTCACATGGCCACTCCTTGCTTCCTCATAAATATGCTGTCTAGCATATTGGGTGTTGTTCCTCCTCCAGCAATGTAACCTTCCGTGAGAGGTAGATGAGAAAGTTTTTTCGTCAGTGAATATTACTCTTCCCCAGAAATCTAGGCCTTCTTCAGCATTCCGTCGAGCTAACTGCAACCTGCCCTCACGATGTCGCTCATTTAACTTCTCCTTGGTGGCGGGAGTTCTATGGTGAATGCCTCCTTCGTGAAGTCTTCGCCTGATTGTTAAAGGGGAAATATTTAATTGGAGATCCTCTCTTATTGAATATGAAGTCTTGAAGGGGTTGGCCTCAGGGAAATTCCGGATGGCTTCAACTTGTGCAGGTGTTGTCCTGCGCGGCATTCCCGTCCTGTGGTGGTCCTTTAAACTTCCCTCCTCTTCCCATCACTTAATCCAATAATGTACAGTTGACCGAGAAACCCTCAATTCTCGGGCAATTTCAGTGGGTGAAAACCCAGCCTCCTTCATGCCTATTATTCTTCCACGTTCAGTGATTTTCTGCGTGTGGTATTCCATGTTGGCAGGGGCTTTCTACAATTGAGGGAGTGGAAGGGTAGTCAGCACTGACAACATCTCTGTCTCCTTCACCTTCCCGCCAATAACGTCAGCGTTATATTTATGTTTTATTTGGCATTTATGAAAAATAAATGAATGTATAAATAAATAAATAATACTCCATACACTAGTTTAAATAAAATGGAATAATTATTTTTTTCTAAAGACACCAGACTAAAAGTGACGTAATATACACAAGTCAGAAACAAGGATTTAGGGGAAGTAGTCACTCAACGAAAGCAATGCCATTTGCTGTTTACAATATTCAGAATCTTGGAATAACAATGATATTGCTAGATAAAGGCTTGTAAAAGTATTAGTCAAATGCTACCACCAGACGGATGGTACGTAAGATAATTACCATCACCTTCAATTAAACAACGTCATTATTAAATACAGACACAGGCTGACACCCACATGCACACACACACACACACTCCAAATGCACACACACACAAACCCTCCACATGCACACACTACACTACGTGTTTGCTGTTCAACACCTACATTAATCTGAATGTTCACTGTATGTTCCTTTACCTATCTCTAATGAAGGCTTTTGTTAATCCACCAATGTATGTAATAAGTCATTTATGTCCAATGTATATTTTCAGCCTTCGGGCTGCAGAACTTTTTCAATAAACCGTTAATTATTATTATTATTATTATTACACATACTCCACATGCGGGCACACACACACACACACACACACACACTTAATACAGGTAGCAGAGAACAGATGATTCTGCTTAATCCCTCTGCGAATTAAAACAGCAGTTTGTGTTGCCTGAAAGCAGCGTCTTTTAGAAAGAAGTCTGTTTAGCATCGGTTACATACAGCTGGATTATTTACCTGAAAGGGATTAAACATTTGAAAATAATATTAGTATAAATTATTGATAAAATGGCAATCTCATAAACAGCCTGCGCTCAGCTGTGCCCGATGCATAATGTTCTTTAACATACTTACCTATTCTTACTTATGTTTCATTGTCTAAACATAATTTTATATAGGTTGGCCCATTGCTCTATCCATTTTAAAATCAAATTAACAGTCCATACTAGCAGAAAGGTATAATATAATGCGAAACAACAGAGCCCAACCATTAATTAAGCAACGGGGAACTAAGTAACCAATCACCTATAACTTTTACATTCTTTCATAATTTTTACTAAGTAGTATAGTAAACAAACGGCCTTGAGTTGCCAGCTTTCTCCAGCAGTGTTCGAAGAATTTTGAACGATAGTGTTCTTGTTGCAAAACGCATTGATGATGAATTGCATCAGTTTCTGTAGGTTGTTTTGAAAATACTGAACTATGTAAAGCACACACCATTAAACACAGGCTGTTTGAAACACGTTGCCATGAAATGGGTGCTGACTTTGAAGTGCCCTGGTTATCGTGTTGGGCAGTTTTTAATCGTGTATGACCTACGGAGAGAGCTGGCCGACTTTCTTTCATTCGAGAAGTCAGACCTTTGTAACCGTTTCGAAAATGAGTCATGGATGATGAAGTTAGCATATCTAGCAGACGTCTTCCAGCATCTAAATGTACTAAACCAGAGCATGTAAGGCCGTGAAGTATGCATTTTTGAATGCGCAGGACAAAGTACGCGCATTCACGCTAAAAGTTTCTCTGTGGGAAAGCAAAATCAAACTCCAGGAAGGAGTCACTGAAGTGTTCCCAATTTATCACCAGGATTGTATGACGTCCAGTGCAGACAGCATCACGCCTCATATTATTTCCCATCTAGCGCATCTACAAAGCTACTTCAGGGACTATTTTCTTGACCTTGACAACTCCCACCTGAACTGGATTAGAGACCCTTTTGTAGCCGAGTTAGGTGCACATCTTGATCTGAAGTCGCAAGATGAACTCATTGAAATGTCAATTGAAGGTTGTATGAAAATCAAGTTCTATGCCCTTCCACTGTCAGGGTTCTGGATCTGTGCAAGAAATGAATATCTTGCCCTGGCTGCGAAGGCTTTGAAGTGCCTTTTGCCATTTGCCACAACCTAATTGTGTGAGGCAGGATTTTCTACACTCAAAGTATTGAAAACCAAGCACAGACCACGCGTGCAGGTGGACAACGACACGAGTCTGGCACTCATTAATATCAAGCCCTGCATTGACAAATTGTGCAAAAGCCACCAAGCCGATCCACCCCACTTGACAGGACATGCCTGATAGCCTGATTTCTGTTTAATTATACACGTTTTGATAAGGTTTTTTTTCCGGTGGTACCACAATATTGAGTTTATGTATTGTGGTTGTGTTTGTACAGAATTTACATTGCTTTGAATTTAAAATAACATTGATAGACATTGAAAATGAAAATGGTCTTTTTCACTACTAATTACTCCATGTAAGAATAAGTAAGTATTACATGTACAAGGTGGATAATTAATATTTTTTTAGTTGGGGGTCCTTTGCTGGGGCTCATCATATTTGGGGGTCCTTGAAATGAAAAATTTTGTGAACTCCTGGCCTAAAGAACACGGGACCTGGCTAGTGACCCCGACACTCTCTGGAAGGGCTCTAAAAGTATGTGAAGGATTACAAAACAACACCGGTTATAATGTCAAGGAGAAGATCCTTGCCTCATATTCAATTTCTACTGAGGGATATAGACAGGCTTTCCGTAACCTTAACAAAATAAATACCGGAACGTAAGCAGAGTTTGCTACTGAGAAACTAACAGCTTTTCATAGGTGGATTAAATCTGCTGCCATCAGCAAATTTGAGGAGTTAGTCAACCTCATGGTACTAGATGAATTCAAAAGAAATGCTCCGTATCAAATCATGTTACACCTGAAAGGTGAGGAAACTGATCTCCTTAAGGCAGCTAAGGTGGCAGATGTCTTTGTACTTGTCGATCGCCACTCAATCTGGGGAGGGGGGGCGGAAAATGTTCAGTCCTCTGCAGGTTCAAAACCGGGCCCTGTAGATAAGTCAAGTGGACAGAGTCATCTAGGTGCTTCAAGCAAATTACCAATTTGTAGATTCTGCATGAAAGAGGGTCATGTAATTAGGGAGTGTCCTTATCCTAAATGCAAATTTTTTAAGGAGGCAAGCTTTACTAAACCTGTGGCCTCAGCTAGCCTGCCCAGCAATAATTCTCAGGGTGATATTTTCAAGGCTTTCAAATCAACGGGAACAGTTTCACGCACCATTAATTCAAAGAAACCTCCAATTCAGGATGTCAGAAACACTGCGTCAGCACAAACTGTAATCGCGAGGAAGGCATTTCCAGACGTGTTTCGCAGAGAAAAGGGTATATCTAATAGGGCTTAAATCCGCAACTCCTATCTATTTAGCAAAAAATTATCTAGTGTGATCTTGTATAAAGTACAGTGATTGTCGGTGTTACAGACTCAGCATTGCCAAGACCTGATGAAACCCTCCTCCTGGGAAATGACTTGGCTGGCAATTTGGTTATTCCCAGATTGAAGGTTCAGAACTTTCCCTTACCACATAACAATACTGTAGAAGTTGAGAGAATGCAGCCATATTTGTTTCCTATATGTATGCAACTAGGTCTCAGGCCAGGCTAGACATGAGTGATGATCCTCCACAACTCTCACACAGACTGGTTCTGGACACCTTGGTGGTAACGCTACATTGCCTGCAATACCTCAGACCCAGGATGGTGATATACTCACTCAACTAATGGCCCCTGAAAACTGATTGGAATACAAAAAGCTGACTCAACATTGGCTAAAATTCATAACGAAGCTGTTGATGAGGAGATAGAAAAAAACCTTCTTTCTACTACTTGAACGGTATTCTGTTTCGG
This sequence comes from Homarus americanus, assembly GCF_018991925.1. NCBI lineage: Eukaryota > Metazoa > Arthropoda > Malacostraca > Decapoda > Nephropidae > Homarus > Homarus americanus. Next base: position 9,808,113 of record NW_024749779.1, on the reverse strand, counting down.
TTCTATAGACCACCCAATCTGTCGATTGACGACACGTGGACTGAAACCCATGAGGTTGCCTTGCCAATATCAGTTAGGAACACTGTAATGGAGGTCGCTCACGAAGGATTTGGTGGACACCTCGGCATTAATAGACCTACCGCAAATTGTTGCAGGATTTTTATTGGCCCGGAATGAAACGGGATGTATCAGAGTTCATAAACTCTTGCAACATTTGCCAAATAACAGGAAACCTTTGTCGGCCAATTCCCTCTTATCCTTTACAACCCATTCCGGTTCCCTCGTAACCTTTTCGGAAAATAAACTTTACTGTGGGTCCATTGCCAATAACTAAGATAGGCAACCAGGTATCCAGAGGCTTTCCCGTTAAAGAACAGCTCTGCTAAAACTATTATTAAACATTTAGTGCACATGTTTACCACTTTTGTCATTCTTCAGGAAGTACAGAGTGATCGCAGTAGCAACTTCACCAGCGACCTCTTCAAAAAGATATTCAAAGAGCTGGGCATTAAACAGACTGTCCACCGGCAATCACCCGAAGTCACAGGGAGCCCTTGAGCGGTGGCATCAGACCGTAAAGTCTATGCCCCACAAGTATTGTTGTGAACACCAGGAAAGCTGGGATGAAGGTTTGGATGACGTATTGTGTGCTATAAGAGAAGCCACTCAGGATTCTCTTGGTTACTCACCTTTTAAGATGTTGTTTGGTAGGAAGGTTAGAGGGCCTTTAAACCTAGTCAATGAGAGATGATTTAACCCTACTTCTAACTATACTACCACAGTGTCAGATTTCCTTAAAATGACTTCAAACCACCTTGAGTATGATACGCCAATAGCAAAAGAGAACTTGTTAACATCTCAGACTAAAATAAAACATCACTATGATAAGCATGCCAAGATTAGAGAGCTCAGTGTTGGAGACAAGGGACTAGCCTACTTCACTATTCCTGGTTCTCCAATGTCACCAAAGTTCCATGGCCCCTACGGAGTGCAGAAGGAAATTAATAAAGTTAACCGTATCATTTCAACACCAGATCGTAGAAAGGCCACCCAGCTAATCCACATAAATTTACTCAGACCCTATCTAAGTAGAGAACCTGCCGAGGACTCCCTGAGATTACCCTGTAACATTCTAAATACTATAGATACTAAAGATGCAACAGCTCCATGGAGTGGTATGGAAAACTCCGAAATTCTCAATAATTTTGAATTGAAACATTTTATTTAGCCAGAAAAATACAGATACAGAGTGGATAATAATGACAATATTAACATGGCTGAGCCAGTTGAGAACCTGAGCTCTCTTTGAGGCACCTGGTATATACTATACATTTATCTCAAGGAAGTATTATGTAACATTTAGTATTAATTTATTTTATTATTTATTATTTTTTTATACATATGCACACACAACATATATATATATATATATATATATATATATATATATATATATATATATATATATATATATATATATATATATATATATATATATATATATATATATATATATATATATATATATATACATACATACATACATACATACATATACATACACATACACGCACACATACACATACACGCACACATACACATACACATATACATATAAATTAGAGTGGAATTTAAAAACATATGTATAATGGGGGAGCAATACAACCTGGGTTGTGCAGTAATAAGGTTGAACAAGAGGACAGAGCTTTCAGGATTATGTCTAGTTGGCAATTATGTGTATTGCAATGGTAATTACTTATTTATTTACATGATAATTCCCGATAAAACGGATTTGGTGGTACAATAAAAGCAGGTACTGTAAATATAGTAAGTGTTACAAGAAATATTAATACTTCGACAATAGATATATTTTTAGAGATGATTTAAAGGAAGGGAGCGTAGTCTTTGCTCGGATGGGTGGGGGTAAGTTGTTTCATACCTTCACACCATGATATTTTATGGAGGTCTGGGACTGAGAGGAGCGCATGGGGGGTGGCCTTAGTAGCTCTGGGTGCCTTAAGTTGTATCTCTGATTATTCCGGAACTGGAAGTAATTATTGTCAAGCAAGTGATTGATAGATTTGTAAACAAAGAGGGCACAGCAGTAAGTGTTAATATCCTCGAATTTAAAAAATTTCAATATAGCAAATTTTTTGTTTGTGTGATCTGTTTTTCTCAAGTAGGTCACTGTCCGTACAACTCTCTTTTGTGCAGTAACCAGAGATTGTGTTTTTGAAGAGCCAGAGGCCCCCCATAGTGTGTGACAGTGTATCTGGTGATGGTAAACAAGATCTTGATAGATTTCTTTTATTGCTGTGAGAGTGAGTGACTGTTGAGTGTGATAATCTAGCGTCGTACTTAAGACATCTGACCCGATACCAAATTAAAGATGTGGCATCCATAATTCAAAGTAACCCTATATAACATTCTTTGACACCCTTGGCCACTGTACAATAATAAAACATGATGTTGAATTAAGACCTGGTACCCTTCTTTCACGCCAGGCATCTGACAGACTCTATCCAAAGAAACAACAGCGGATGGGACACGAGGTGGACTACTTGCTGAAGAACGACCTGGCAGTTCCAAACGACTCCCCTTGGGCAAACTACGCCTATGCACAGATTACCTCCGAGTTAACTCAGTGACTGTTCCAGATTCCTATCCCATACCAAGAATAGACGAGCTAAATGAATCAGTTGGTCACTCTAAATTCATTTCAAAACAAGACTTACTTAAAGTTTATTATCAAGTAAGACTCATTGAAAAAGCTCAGTCAATCTCAGCATTCATAACTCCTTTTAGGATGACGAATACTCCAGACACTTTCCAACCTACAAGAGATCCTCAACACCTACGCAGATGCGTATGCACACTTCGGCCTTGAGGTAAATGTACGTAAGACTCAGATTCTCTTTCAACCTAATCCTGGTTCAGACACACCTCCACCATCCATCCATCTTAACGGTAGTACCCTCTCTAATGTTACCCACTTTCGGTATCTAGGCTCCCACTTGTCCAGCACCGCGGACATCGATGAAGAGATTCAGCATCGGATCAGATTTACATCTCAAGCCTTTGGCTGACTTCGAAACCGTGTCTTCAGCTGTAGGGAGCCGATATTATCTATAAAGTTACGCGAATAACGAGCAGTGGTCCTCCCCGCCCTGCTACATGACAGCGAGACATGGGTCATATGCAGGAGGCACCGCAAGGCCCTTGAAAACTTTCACCAACGTAGTCTACGTTCCATCCTCCGAGTTCGCTGGGAAGATAAGAGAAGAAATGCCAGTATTCTTGCTTACACCAACTGTAGGAGCATCGAGGCTACCATTATCCACGAACAACTATGCTGGACTGGCCTTGTTACCTGAAAGGACGACAGTAGACTGCCAAGGCAGCTACTTTACAGTCACCTAACGAATAGTAAACGTAACGCCGGCGGGCAACTGAAAATGTATTAGGAAAGTCTTAGGACAAACCTATAAAAATGCCAAATTGACCCCCTCACCTGGGTGTTGATTTCTCCACATCGTAACGCTTGGAGGAACACCACACAAAATGCTATCAATTCTTTCGAGTTAGCCCGACTGTAAACCGAAGCAGACAAGCGCCATTGCAGGAAAGACGCTACCGTCGCTCCTCCCGAAGTAGATGGAGCCATCCACATGCGCAACATCTGTGAACGACTCTGCCGGTCCCGTATCGGCCTCTTTAGTCACCTCAAAACTCGCCAATGAAGGTGACATGCTTCATAACTCATATCATTGTCTCATAGCTGGATGATCCTCATACTCGAATGCAAGTGACAGCAAAGTAGTAGTAGTTGCCATACAGCAGGGTGAGGAGGTTCACTGGTCAATATACGTGCAACTTTACAAATAATTTCAGCACTCTACAGTTGAAGACAAGGGAACAGTGTCTGCCTGAGATGCACATTTCATTCGATGTTGAATCTCTTCATCAATGTCCCTGGTGGTAGACAGGTAAGTGCTAGGATACTGAAAGTGAGTAACATTAGAGAGAGTCTTACCGTAAACTTGGATGATTGGTGGAACCCTTATGCATATTCATCTACATATTGTAGGTGTTCAGAATCTCCTGTAGGTCGCGTTCAGTGTGAACAAGGTTGAGTCGTGTACATATTAAAGTTCATTCATGGAAATGGTCGACACCTTTGTTCTTGCCTGGAGACATATTATGTTGAAACGTCCCTTCATCAGGGTCTGAATGACCACCCCGCCGACGAAATTGGCACTGGCACGAGTAATGAAAGAAGCCAAGAAAATTTGTCACGACCGTAGGATAGATCGTTACATAAACACAAATCACTTAAGTCTTTCAGATATATCAGTATTATTTATTATTTTCTTAATTCCAAGTTCTCCCAACAAAGGAAAAGTTAACAGGTAAAAACCTAAAGAAGTCAATAAAAAATATGAACATTTATTAACTTATTCCCACCACCACATAAGTACACAAAATAAAATAAGTAACAATAATAATAAGACTAGATATTTGGAAGTGGCTAAGTAAGTACTGAAGGTCCAACAAGATCACACAAAATCAATATCAAGGAATAACAAATCTCAATAGTCAAATACCAACTCCCAGAACACCAGTGAGAGGGTATACTACTTAACTTAAGACAGCTGAACCTAGACTGACTAGAGTAGTGGTTCTTAACCATTTTACTACCACGCCCCCTCTAGGAATTGGTCCTTCCCTCCACGCCCCCCTTGCATCTATGAATAAAATTCCCTCCCAGATTTTAAAGAAAAATGAAAAATATTGTGTTTTTAGTCTTTTTATTGAGTATAAATTAGTGAGATACTTGACACTGCTTCTTAGCCTGTTTCTGTACTTGGTCTTGACAGCAACGAGCGTGGAAAATGCAACTTCACAAAGATACGTGGATCCGAACATAGTTAGAATCCGAAGAGCCTGATGTGAGATCAGAGGGTAAACAGGAAGATACTTGACCCAGAATGTCTCAAGATCTTGTTCTTTGAAGTCTTCCTTAGCTGTGGAGTTGAACTTTAACTCAAGAAACTCCTCTTGCACTTCATCCGAAACATCAGCTACTTCACATTGAAATGGGTTCCTGATGAATTTCCAGACTTCACGCTTCTCATCTATTTCTAGGAAGTATCTAATGAATTCTGTTTTCAAGTCAGTTAGATGAGTGATTATTTGTTTCTTTAACTCAGAATCAAGGTTACCGTGAATGAGAGCAGAATCGTTACTAAAACTGGCTGTATTTCGTTGAATTTCGGAACCTAGAGGTCGAGTTTGGCCATGAAGGTTCGAATAGTGTTGTGGTGCATGATGATGTTGATGTTTTCCTTGTAGTTTAAGGTTGAGAGCATTCAACGCTTCGAAGATGTCCACCAGGTAAACTAGAGATAGCTGAAAGCCTTCAGACTGAACTTGTCATGGAGATCTGCCTTCGCTTCGAATCAAGAAATATTGCTACTTCTTCTCGTAGTTCATAAAGCGTCCAAGCATGTTCCCTTTGATAGCCATCGTACGTTCGTGTGAAAAGCAAGGTTTCATGTTCAGATTCCATATCCTTACACAGCAGTTTGAAGAGACGACTGTTTAAGGCTCCAGCTTTGATAAAGTTGACTACCTTGATAATGTTCAGGACATACCCCATTTCAGAAGGTAAAGTTCTGGATACTAAGGATTCATGATGAAGTATGTAGTGTGCACCTACAACAGACAGATTTTTTCTTTTCACCATTGTAATGAATCCAGACTGCAGACCAACATTGGAGCTCCATCAGTGCACACCCCTACCAGCGAGTCCTACGAAAGTTGGTTTTCCTGAAAGAAGTTTCATACATCATGAAAAATAGCTGCTGCTGTTGTACAACTTGTCATATATTCTGTATTCTGTATGCTGTATTTATATTATGCTATGTATATTATGTATGTGCTCCATTTATGCACTATTTATTCAGCCTAGCTAGTAGCGTGTGGCAATATATTTTTAAAGATGTCACATGCCTAATTAATATTGCCTGGCGGCGTATGGAAGCTGTTAATGTCTCACTTGCCATCGTCGTCTATAGAAGCGGTGACAAAGCAGACAGGTCGGAGGGCACTACTCCTTGTGTACATATCTCTTATCCAGTAAATCGAACCTACAAAATCTATACAGGTGTTTGTATTTCGCTCCTGTATATTGAACTATTACCCAGAACATTGAACATGGCACAGTGCGTACTTTTACTGCATAATTACGAGTGACAGTGCAAAAGTTTGTGGAAAACCGCTTATGGACCCTTGCTGCCCTGTGTCAGCCGCCGCCGCCACCCCTCCTCGAAAAATTTAGCAACTTTGAGCAGTGTCAGTGACAGTGATTTTCTGTGAAGTGTTTAGTGCATTGTGTGTTTCGTGCCATTCATGTGTGACCTTGTTCTGAAGGATTCCCAGGTACGGCATGTTCTGGGCATTTGTAAGGTAGACTTCAGTACACCTCTCCCCTCGCCTTGAAGCCTGGAGGTAACTGCACTTCGCCGTCTCCCACCCCCCTCACAACGTCGTCTCCACACCCCTTCACAGCTTCGAGAGACCACTCCTCACTACCAGGACACACACACACGGCACACACTCACTGACATGGTAGCTCCCTTATTATATTTTATATATATATAACCTACTTATCTGTGTATTTAATTAATTTTTGTCTGAAATCTTTATTTTGACTGGCTGACCGGTCAACACTGATTTAGACCGCGATTACCTGAATGAAGTAGTTATGTCTCGTGCCTTAAGCGTGGACCCAGCACCGTCCGGATAAGATTAGTCGGATGATAGCATGAAGATGGATGACCAGGCTGACCATAGCGCTCCAGCTCCCCACAACATCGGCGCGGCCCTTCACCTCGATATTCAGCGTTGTCTTCGAGATAATTGCTTTAATGAAGTTTATGAAGGTGAAAGGCGCGAGGATGGAAAGCTAACAGACGTGTGGCAGATGAACACAGAAGGCAAGCAGAGGCAGAGAGAGACCACCAATGGAGATTGGAGAGGCAGTGCACGGTTTGAAGCTTTGATATCTCGCCTCACTGTTATGGCCCTGGCTTCTACTTACTGCCTCGGTACTGAATGGTTCAGATACCTCATCAATCTTCCTTCCGCCCCTAGCCCCACCTAAAGCAGCAGCTCCAAACAGCGCCCCATCTTGAAGCCTGATGTGAATTTCAGACTTTTCGTGAATGGCGGCAGCGGTGGACTGATTATTCTACAATGGTGGATCTCCAGAGTTTGTCTGGCCTAAACAACTCATCCAGCTGCGTATGTGCCTGTCTTTGGAAGTTCAGCTGTCTTGGGAGCATGCGCGGTACTAACCTCTTCGCTGTCTGTAGAGGAGAGTACTGGACATTCTACAACAGCATCAAAGGACAGCGAATGAAGCTCTGCGCAGGAGGTGTTTAGCTGCAGACAGATGGAGGGGTGAGACTTTTGACGCCTTTTATGTACGTCTTAAGAGAGCCTCGGAAGAGGTAGATATATGTCTGGAGCCACCACCAGCAGTTTGAGAGACCCAGTTGAGCAGGTGATCTGATGGGTGTTAGGACGAGAACTTGTCAACACCTCACCTCCCTTGACTCTTCCTCTTCTCTCAAGGATGCTTTTGACGATATGTCGCTCCTATGGGGCTGCCAGGTGTGCCACCTCTGCCATCCGAGCTCCCCTACAGCTGTACGCGCTGTGTCCCGGTACCAAGAAGGACAAGAAGTCTGCTCCCTACACTTCGCCCACCACGTCCACGCCAGTTCATTTTAGCAACTGCTTGTGGTAAGCAGCACGGAACACAGGTGTGTCCAGCTGCTGAGTCTACCTGCAGCGGTTGTGACCATGGGGCCACTGGTCACTCTGGTACGGTGCCCAGCCGTACGTCCAGTGCAATGTTGCAGTCGTCTGGGCCACTATGACAAATGTTCCCCTTCAGCAAAGCCAAGGGACAGCGTCGGCAGGCTTCAGCTCCCTTCCACCAGGGGCCGCCCACAGTCTTCCAATCAGAAGCATGACGACCCTGGACAACGCTCGGGCATATTGGAATGTGTGCTCCCCGCGTCCCAGGACCAAAGTCCCCCAGTACATCATCATTGTGACCTACACGCCAGTGTGTCATCCCGTCTTCGGAATGTTGCCCGACACCGGCTGATGCTACAATCATCGGTCCCCAGCATTTGCAATGTTTGGGGCTCTCAAGTGATCTGGGACCCGCCCCCAGGATCTCCGCTTTATGGCAGAATGGTTCACAGATGACCCGGCTTTCAGTTCCTCCAAGCACAAGTCTGCCCCAGCTTGTAGGTCGTGTCAAAGCCTGGATTGATGTATGCATAACGGTGTCCCGACTCCTTTGCTGTCCTACAGACATTGTCAGAGTTGGCCATCATCTCCAGGACTTCCCCAAGCCTATTCTTGAGGTAAAACACTTAACTGGGGTGCAAAGGGAGCAGCGAAACGATCTGCTGCTGCCCTACCCCTACCTCTTGCCAGTGACACCTCTCCTTGGATGTAAGGAGAAGTACTTCCTGAAGGAATTCAGCGACGTTCTGGTGACCAAGTCAGCTCTGGAATCCAAGAAGCCTCTCAAAGAAGATGGCAGGTCCCCCATGAGGATCCACCTGAGGGACGACGCGAAGCCGCTGCTATTTACACCCCTCGACTGGTTCCCCTGGCCTTCCTTGAGGCGGTCAAAACGAGCTGGACTCATAGTGCGCCCAAGAAGTGTGCACCAACCGGCGATGACCCGTCTCCATGGTGTCACCCTATGGTTGTCGTCGCAAAACATAAAATTGGTGTTCGGATCACCGCAACCTCTCCAAAGTAACAGCCAGGTGTCGTCTCCGCACCTTCTCCACCGCCCTTTGCAGCTACAGTGTGAACCCGAGCGCGCTTCTTCACGACGATGGACGCCTTGTGTGGATACTGGCGAATAGAGCTTGCCGAAGACCGACCACTCACAACTTTCGCCCCGCATGGGCCGTTACAGTTATTGCCGTGGCCCCATGGGATTCGCCGCTACAGGAGGCGCTTTCTGTCTTCGAGGTGATGTAATCTACAAGGTCTGGCAAACTGCGTGAAAGTGGTCGACGACATGCTCATTACGACGAGGATTATCGCGTCACCTCTGCCGTGTCTGCGGTACTCAACAGGTGCCGGAAGCACTGCATTGCCAGAAATGCCGACAAGTTTGTTCTGGCCAGCTCTTCAGTTGACTTTTGTGGTGCACCCTCTCAGGGAATGGTATCGCAGCTGACCCGGAAAAAGGTCCGCGCCATCACGGATTTTCCCCACCCTGCTAACCTCACCGACGAGGTCGCCATCGGTCTCGTCAACCGGTTAGCAGAGTTTTTAGGCCGGACATCTCGCAGCTGCTCGACCACTTCGCCCTGATGAGCCCCAAAGAGGGACATTCCTGTGGACCCCCGACCCGCGACAAGGCCTTCCCAGCAGAGTGGAAACAGGCCCTGTCTCGTCCACCTGTCCTCGCCACGTTTGACCCAGCCTTGCCGACAGTTCTGCAGACAGATGCCTCACGGCGTATGGCGTGGGATGCGCCCTACTGCAGGATCATGGTGGAGGCAGTTCCGGCCTCGTCCAGTGTGGCTCGCGTTTCCTCTCTGGTACTGAGACACCTCGCCACTATTGAGTTGGAGCTGTTGGCTGTGGTTTGGGCGATGATGTCAAGTGCGGGTTTATCATAGGCCTGCAACACTTTCACCTAGTGACCGACCATCGCCGCTTGTCCGGTCCTCAACCACTTTACACGCTGGACGCCGTTGAGAACCCTCGCCTCCAGCGTCTGGAAAGAAGCTCTCGGCGTACATCTTCACAGCAGTGTGGCGTGCTGGTAGAGCTCTGCATCCTGATGTATATCCAGCTCTCCTGTCAGCCGCCCTACTCCAGAAAGACCATGTGCTCGACTCCGACCTCGCTCTTTCCATCAGGACTGTGGTCACTCTCCATGCCGTCCAATCGCCGTTCCGGACCCGATCACCAGATGACGACAAAGGCAATGGAGGACCTTCAGGCTAACGGCCAGGATGACCCTTCCCTGCGTCCGACTTGTCGAGTGTGTGAGAATGGATTTCAAGCAACGCTACGATCTTCACAACACCCTGCTCCCGTATTGGAAACTCCACTTAATGAACTCTACTGCGACGGGAGACCTTGTTCTGTCACGAACGCATGTGATTGTCCCTGCTGCATCAAATCCCCGTCTTGGCTGCGCCGTGATCACCGTGGAGCTGGGCCACCAAACAACGTGCACGACAGACCTAATGATTTCTGGCCAGCATCAACTCAAACATCTTAATGTTGTCGTGCGTGTGAGCCTGCCAAGTATTACAACCCAGCCAGCAGCAGGAACCCTTCGCCGGTGACGACAACCCCCACCCGCCCTTTGAGTCTGTGTCAGCCGACTTTTTCTCTGTGTCAGGAAAGTCCTTCCTTGTTGTTATCATCGACCGTCTCTCTAGTTTGGCCGGTTGTCATCAAGTGCGGTAATGACACGACGTCTGCCGCCACCATCGCTTAAGTTCACCACTACTTCCGTGACGTAGGGCGTTCCTGTGCGCCCTGCGAACCGACGGAGGGCTACTCAGTTCCTGGCCGGGGACTTGCTGTGTTCTACTCGACCGATGGGAGTCCGGCATGTGTTGTCATCGCCCCATTACCGCCCAGTCAACGGCCGCTGAGGCTGCTGTCAAATCCCTAGGCACCTCATCCTTAAGGTGGCCTTCTGGGAATATGTGACGCAGGGCCTTCGACTTCGGGGTGCCAGACTCCGCAACACACTAACTACACCGGACGCTCCCTGCCGGTTTTGTATGGATGCCCCTTCGTTCTTGTGTCCTGCTCACCCTCAATCCTTCTCAAGAGTGGCAGGCCAAGACAGAAGTTGTGATCGCCGAGCCGCCAGACGTGTTCAGGACGTCGTCGCCCGCTACAACGACCGCCCATTCTCTCCCCAGGTTGAGTGTCGGCACCCGAACCGTGTTCAGGACCGACCTCCCCACGTTCCCAGGACAAAGTAGGCGTAGTCATGAATGCTCCAGTAGGTCACGGGACTACCAGGATGCGGTTACCCAGTGGTCGTGTGTGGTGGAGGAACCGCCGTTTTCTCCGCCCGTAACAACGCCTTCTGCTGACCCGCCACCAGTGTTGAGGTCCCCATACCCTTCCCAGTGATGAAGTCCCTCGGCGCTCCAGGAAGCGGATCCAAAAAGGTCGACTCAAGACTTTGCTGCTGAGCGTATAGGGAGGGAGGTGTATGTATATTCTGTATTCTGTATGCTGTATTTATATTATGCTATATATATATGTATGTGCTCATTTATGTACTATTTATTCAGCCTAGCTAGTAGCGTGTGGCAATATATTTAAGATGTCCCACATACTTACAATTAATGTGTGCCCTGGCGACGTATTCCATAGGGTGACAAAACAGCATTTCCTCTTTTACACTGTTGCCTGACACGAAACGAGCATACATCAGTAGCTGAGAACACTGAGCGATGTCAGTCGTTTCGTCACACTGGATGGGAAAAGCAAGATAATCTCTTACTTGGTCGAGAATTTGATCTTTGATGTCTTGAGACAATTCATCGATCCTTCCCTTGACTGTATCGTTTGATAGTGAAATGTGGGAAAGCTTGTTTGCACTATCTTTCCCCAGAACGAGTTCTGCTGCACGGAGTGTGCTTGGTTTTATGAGAAACTCTCCGATGTTAAGGCTCTTCCTGCTCTTTGCAATCAACATGGCGATCTCATAGGAAGCCTTAACAACCTTTGAACTTTATTGCCGAAATGCCCCACTGCCGTCCAACTTAACTTGCTTCAAGGAGTGTCTTTTTGCTTCAAAGAATGCCTTGGGCTTGTCAGCTAGAGCAGGATGTGTTGTCCTCAAGTGGCGTTCCAAGCGTGAGGGCCGCATTCCATCCTTGCTCAGAGTCTTGTAACATATCAAACACTGAGGGACCTCTGTGTCACCCTTTTGGAGAGACACGAATCCAAATCGAATATATTCGTCAAGATACTTCTGCTTCTTTGCACTCAATGCGAATTATTTGATGTGCAGTGGACAACACAAATCTGTGAACAAAACATAGGAACGTATAAGGTAAGATAGACATCATCACATGCTCATGAACACCACAACATCATGATAATCACAACCACATGATCAATAACAAACATATGATCGTAAAGTTTGTAAACACTACAAGTGACTACAATCATCCATGATCATAAACACCACCATATCATTAACAAACATCACATGATCATAAACACCACATGATTATTAACAAACATCAATGATCACAACATGATCATAAGCACCACTACATGCTCATAAACACCACCACATAATTATTAAGTAAATATTAACAAACACCACAACATTATAGTAAACACATCATGATCATAAACACATGATTATTAAGAAACAAATCAATATCATCATAAATACAACTTTACCATAACCACCTGTTACCACCACATGATTTTAAGCACCACCAACTTCTGATAAAATACAAACGGAATTCAAAACTTGCGAATAACCAACAGAGCAACACATGCGTGTTCACAATTCACCAATAAACTTATGGCTGCTTACTATTTTTAGGTAAATATAACAACTGGGATAAAAGATACCTCAACAGCCTTTACTGAATAAATGTGAGAGAAGAGGAATTATTGCCACGGACGTGTGGAGAAGACTGGGAGAGAACGGGGCTCACCAGTCACCAACGAGCAGTATACAGGTCCAGGAAGGGTTAACCCCTTCCCCCCCTCATGGGTTTCAAGGGATAGGGAGGGGGGTCAATAAGTACAGCAAATGGTAAGCCCTAAGTCAAAAAAGTCGCCTATAGAAAACTAAAGTTATAAGGCGATACTTTTGCATTTTTTCATAAACTTCTCAATATTAGCCCACGCTCTTGTTAAGAGAATAAAAACTATAATTATAATTAGAGAAATTCCTACTTTTTCCCTAGGGCTTGCGCCCCCCTTGGAAATTACTGACGCCCCCCAGGTTAAGGACCACTGGACTAGAGTGTACCAGTGGGTCACCGACGTCACCTCTCTACCGCCAAATACTGACGTATTATATCCTGATTGGCCAAAGGGTAAACTTTATCTCAATTAACTATTAACATTAGTTCAATGTAAAGACCTGGGCCTTAGGGTTAGAAATCCCTTTCCAGGCTAATCAGGATCTTAATAAAGGAAAGTCAAGGACCATGGTTTTCTGAGGAATAACAAACAGCCGTTTGAGATTAACATCTCCTTACTATAAAAATATAACACAAAACTCTGACACCACTCAACAAACATCAAATAATTACGGGAGTCAAACAATTAATGCAGTCAATAGTTAATGGCGTTAATCAATTAAGGGAAGCAAACAATTAAAGGAATCAAACAAATAATGGGAGTCAGCAATTAATGGATTCAAACAATTAAATGGAGTCAACAATTGATAGAATCGAAAAATAAGGGGGAGTCAGCAATTAATGGCATCAAACAACCATAGAATCAAACAATGAACAGATATTTCCTACGGCAGTGGCCCTGGGGAAATGTTCTGGAACAAGGTGATGCACACTCAGGGTAGGGAAGCGTCCATTCAACTCCACATTCGAGCGACAGCAGAGGATTGTCTTGAAATGGCAGGAGAACACCGGGGCACAGACGGAATGAGATGAATTGACGATCGTGGTAGTGGTAGATGACCAGAGAATTAACAGTCGATAGGTGAAGGTCTGGGGACACAGCCCACGAGTCCAGGACCTAGGATGAGATCACAACCAGAATTTGAAGAACAGCTGGGTAGCTAGATAGTGACTGTATGGCGGCTGGGTTGAATCTGCCCGTGACCCAGATAGTCGCTGCCGGTGACCCAGATAGTCGCTGCCGTTCTCACCTCTGTCCAACCACCCCAAGTGTCGTCTGCACCAGCAAATGAGAGTTAGCAGCGGTAACGAGCCGGAAGATCGTTTCCGCCCTTACATCAACTTATCTAACCTACAGTATATACAAACCTACTACAATCAAATATAATATACTCAAACCTAATAAAATAAATGGACAATGTTATAAACAAAGTTAATATATAAATGGCGAATCATTCAGTGTGGGCGAGTAATGAGAGAAGCTGCTCGAGCTAACCACACACCAACCGAACCAATGTACTTCATACCAAGAACTGAAACTTGTGGTGGACACTCTTAACAAAATTGAAAAGGAACATGTTGCCAATACACAGCCTTGTTTTACCCCCGTTTGCATAGGGAAGAACTCAGACTGGGTGCCATTGTGCACTGCCATTAATGCCATAGTTGAGTTGCCTAACACTGCCAATGAATTTTGGTGGACAGCCAAAGGGACTGAGGGTCTGCCAGAAGGCTTGACTTGCACCTCACTCTAACCAAGACACTCTGGGCAGGAATTCACACCCTGCACACAGCCATCCAGATCAAAGCCAGTTTAGTGATAATTGGTTAGGGAGGTCAGCCAGGCCAGCCGCACCCCATATAAAGCGTCTCTACAGTCCTGTCCACGGCATTATCATTCTGATCCTGGTTGCCATTCGAACATTCGAACTTTACTCTGAGATTCTCAGAGTCACGCTTGTCCTCTCCCCAGTCAGGAGGGGGACTTCCTGACCAGACCCCAGCAGAAGCCCTCCCATAGAGGCAGCCCAGCCAAGCATCCACTGGGCCTAATGTCAGGGTACATGTGGAGTCTCTGTCAGAACGATTCCTAGGGTGAGTTACCCACTGTGGGAAGTGCATTCATTCAGGTGTGTGTCCAAGAGTCAGCGCCGTAGTAACGTAAACATAATGTGTTAGTACCCCCGATATAATAGTGATATTAATGTGTCCATGTCATTGAGTGAATGTTTAATAAATAGTTGTATCGAAGAGGTGTTTAAATAAGTTGTCCCTTTGGAGAAGGATATATGTGTATTGACATACGAGATAAAGATAAGCTTGTCGACGCTGAGTAAATAAAAGCCCGGCCACGTACCAAGTTCCCTATCATCTTTACATCCCTATTCTCTATACTCTCCTACTTATATGTAATCTTCTTCTCTCATTGTGTTCTATTCCATATGGCTGTGGCAGCTTAACTATATTCAGTTAACCCACGCCTCCTCGTCCCTTGTTATTGGTAGCAATGTATTTTAATGAAACCCATGCTCCTCCTCTATTAAATTTACAACACATGGCTCGTTGTTTGAGTATCGCTCATAAGTGGCGTACTCGAAGTTCCCAAGTAGTAGCCAAGGGAAAAGTGTCCCACTGTGTCACCGCTACAGCTCAAGAAGTAAATGTTCCCTCGTCGTGGTATATAAAAGGAATTTTTACTAAATATGTTCAGTGCTTAACGTAATTTCTCAGTGCCCCCCAAGGATTTGTGATGTTCTCAGTATTCAAGTGCAGTTTGGATTGTTGGTCAGTGCAAATGTACCCATTCTGTTTCCAGTGATGAAAGCCCTGTCTGTACCAACTGTTATAACTTAACATGTCTTTTGACCTACATCCTCCCCTCCCCTGTCCTAATCCTCACCTCACCTCCTTACCCTTCCTCCCATCCCTGCTCTGCCCCTGTCTCTGCCCCTGCCGTCTCCGTGCCCGCCCCCAGCTGTTCCGTGCTCCTGCCTCCTGCCTCAAAGCCCCTGCCTGGCCCGATCAACCACGCCTGCTCCCTCCCCACCTCACCCACACACCATTCACACCTGTCTACTTAATGGCTAGCCTGCCTCGCCCAGCAGTTGCCCGCCTGTCTCTGCCCTAATTCTGCTCATAGGACTCACGCCCTGACCCGCCCCGCCTCGCTTGACCACACTGATTCCCCGTCTTTTGTCCCGTGAGCTGTGTGTTGATGATGATGGTTAATATAAAGTAATATTGCGATGAATGCAGAGCTTCACTCAGTGTATTTTTATGCTATTATGATTTGTGATGTACTCTTTGACGCGTAGTGATAAATGATATTCAGTGTAGTGCGCAGAGCTTCACTCCCCGACCCAGCCTGATGAGAACATTGTGGTGACGGATATAATAGTTGCCAAACATTGACGTAACGTATAAAGTAAACATTTTTTTGGGGAATGCACTTCCAACTAATCCATCATCCCTTTAGGATTGTTTCTCTGTCAAATGTCACACACAGTACCGCCCATGACCCAGTCAGACTTCAACCACAGTACATACGAGCAGAGGAGAAGCAGCGTGATGAATGCGGCGTGATGAATGCAGCACGCAACCCACCACACACCACGTCACTTCTTTCAAGTCCTCCCCTGGTCTAGGATTAAGAAGATTTTATATTTTTCTACTTTAGGAAGTTAAAAAGTGTGGAATGCAGCGCCACACAGTGAACCCTGGTGAGCCCAGCCAGAGAGGGATTCACCACTGTGGAAGGTGTAAGACATGACGGTTTTTGGTCTCGCCGACACTAACGTACGGAGGGCGAGCCCTGGTCCGCGGAACCTTCCTTACGAGTCATCTAAGGAGACGACAGCCCAAGCAGTGGACCGGCCTTCATCCCGGCCAGAGGGGGCCGACGGCAGATGAACAGAAAATCGTCTGGAATATGTTGAAAATGATGATGTACTGAGAAAAAAGGAAGATGGAACAGAAAATTCGTCTAGAAGATGTTGAAAATGAGGCTCTAAACGTAGAGGAAGAACGCAGATGGGACAGAAAACTCGTCTGGAATAGTATAAAAACCAGGAGGAAGTGAGAAGAAGTCAGAAGGTGTGGAGAAGCGACCTACAAGGTGCGGTATTGAAGATAGATAAACGTGCTATGTGAAGTAACAAGGCAGAAGACGTGTATTGAAGAAAGAAGACAGAAGATGTGCTGCGCTGACATAAGAAGAAAGACGACGATGAAGAGGTGACCAACCCACTACAGCTGCTGTACTGCAGGCATCCCCTATTTTTCAGATACCAGCTGCATGGAAGACGTGAGCTATGCCGGACCCAACTAATGTACTGATGTTGTTGATGTTGTCGATGTGTAATACCCTAATATGTGAAGTAGGAACATTTTTTGTGTATTTTGAAGTATTTTCTCTGATTTTTGTTGATGTTTACTACAAAGAATGTCTTTTTTTAGTCTCACTTTTTTCTATGAGTTCATTTGATCAATGTTTTGGACTATGAAACACGATGTTGTAGCCATATTACTGACTGAGATGAATTATTATTTTGACATGGGCTGATAAGGAGATGTAACACCTGTTGTTGTTTTGATTTGCAAGTTGTCTCGGATACAAATCTAGATATGAAGGATTTTTCATTCTATGGTCACTTGCTTTGTTTCCTTTTTCTCCTGGCATAGAAGCTTTGATCTTGGCGGGAGGTATAGTGAGCTTTGTCAGGTCAAACTAGTGCCAGTAGAAAAACATACACCTATGAGATTGTTGTTTGTAAATGTGAGACTATGTTATCGCCCCAGGGATTATCTTTGATACCACACGTGATGTTGCTGTCTATATGTGACATCATTCTCTGTGATGAAGCTTTGGTCTTGGCGGGAGGTGTAATGATTGATTGTCAGACCAAAGCTTACAGCCCAGAATTATGTCGCATATAACAGCAAGTACACTACAGACCTCGTGGTACCACCACATTCCGGGTTGACACACCTCAGGTCGACCCTAGGGACTTGACCTCACCCGCTAATGACGTGAGTTAGCCCGGTGACCTACAACCTCACCTAACCAAGACACCTGGGCAGGACCACACCTGCACACAGCTATCCAGATCAAACCAGTTTAGTGATAATTGGTTAGAGGTCAGAAGCCGGCTGGGCCGACCCCATATAAAGGCCCTACAGTCCCGTCCACGAGCATTATCATTCTGATCCTGGTTGCCATTCGAACATTCGAACATTACTCTGGAGATTCTCAGAGTCACGCTTGTCCTCTCCCCAGGTCGGGAGGGGGACTTCCCGACCAGACCCCAGCTAAGCAGAAGCCTCCCATAGGAGGCAGCCCAGCCAAGCATCCACTGGGCCTACGTCAGGGTACACGTGAGTCTTGTCAGAACGATTCCTAGGGTGAGTTACCTACTGTGGGAAGTGTATTCATTCAGGTGTGTCCGAGAGTCAGTGTCGAGTAACGTACAACATAATGTGTTAGTACCCCGATATAATAGTGATATTAATGTGTCCATGTCATTGTGTGAATTAATAAATAGTTGTATCGAAGAGGTGTTTAACAAGTTGTCCCTTTGAGAAGTGATATATGTGTATTGACATACGAGATAAGATAAGCGTATTGACGCTGAGTAAATAAAATCCCGGCCACGCTACCAAATTCCCTATCTTTACATTCCTACTCTCTATTCTTACTTATATACGTAATCTTCTCATTGCAAGTTGTCTCATTATAGCTTCCGTTGACCAAGTCGAAGGCCTCAATATTAGAATAATGACTGCAGAAAACTATGAATTTTCTAATAATCAGTATGATGTAGGGAGTATGGGAAAAATGCCAAAAAAAGATGTTTAATAGAGATAGTTCTCCATATTCTCCAACGGATGGGAAGAAATGAAGAGATTCAGGGGTCTAACACTGATTTGTTTGAAAGAGAAACAATCATTAAAAGTTCATATATAAAAAATTTGCCCGAGAAAATGTGAGAAGAAAAATTTCATTCTTACATTTGTTATGATGATTACAGTTACTTTTTAAATTTAAGAATATTGCATCCAAGTACCAGGTACTTTAATGTTCACACAAACAGTATTTGGCTTTTCTATTTATTTACCAAAATGTAACACACTTTATGGTTAACAAAAACGAATTAACTGATAGACAACAACCATTTAATTTACAAGAGAAGATAGGAGGTAAATTACAGAGCTCCTTTAACACGTCAGTCGCGTGTGAGATACAGGGTCCACTCAGGGCGGAGGACATGGTGCTGACCTGTGTCAAATCAGATGTGCGTGGAAGACATAGGAATGTCATCCAACACTTAAGAATGATAATGTATTCTTAGTTGCAGTTTGTCTAGTTAATTTGGTCAGTGTTAGTTATACAGTATAATACTAGATATAAATAGCCCTCATTTATATATGTTCTACTGTCAATATGTTGACAGAGGCTGTTACATCCTGGGAATTATTAGGTATGTTTATCACGAGACCCTTTAGGGAATGTCAAATTGCATTTAAAATTCACTTTGGAGGTCTTTCTAAACCTTCGAGGTCATTGATGTGGAAACTGGTGAAGCAGTTCAGAGAAACAGGCAGCGTGAAAGTTAAAAAAAAAAAGACGCACACATGCGCCAGCCACGGAAGCGCCATGTGGTGACTGTGTGAAAACTATGGTAATTCTCAGGAATAAGTGCGGTCTTTCTATAACATTAGTTTTTAGCGTATGGGAACTATTTGTGGCTCTCGAATATAAAAACCACTCTGTTTAATTAGATATTTTCGTGAAACGTTACTAACTTTACCTAAGGCAACAAACAACACACTGTGTGATACAGACTTAGGGATGCCTTTTCTTTCTTTCTTGGTTAATTCGCCCGTCCTTCCTTCCCTTATCTTCGTACCCTCCTTCCCCTACCCCCAATCCCCCGCTCTCTTCCCTCTCCTCTCGTCACCCCTACACCTACTAGCATTTGGGTAATCGGTAAGTCTCTTTCTCTCAACTCCTCCCCTTCCCTATTCCACTCCCTCCATCCCATTACTCCCTTCCCTTCCTTCTACTCCATCCCAACACTCCCCTCCTTTCCTTTTACTTCCTCACTCTCTTACCCTTCTCTCCACACCCTACCTACGCCCTCCTTACCTTCCTCTATCCCTTCCCTCTACTTCCTTCCTTCCCTCCTCTCCCTCCCTTTCCATCACCCTTATTAAGTCTTAATAATATCCGTTTTCTTTCCAACTCATCCCCATCCTCTTCCTCATCTCTCCATTCACTATCCCCATTTCTCTCGACTCTTCACTCTTGCTTCCTCTCCTCAACCCCCCCATTCCTCCTCCTCACTACAATTCCCGCATCCTATCTCACTCTTCACTCCCCCAGTGTCCATACCAATATCGCTTCTCTGATTTTCTCCTTACTTCACCAACTTTCCCTCTCCCTCTCCTCCCTCTCCTTTTCCCTCTCACAACACACCTCTTATCCATACCACATCCCGTCATTCATTATTTTCTCGTTTCCAGGAGCTAATATAGTCTCTCTCTCTCTCTCTCTCTCTCTCTCTCTTCCTTGCTCTTCTTTAATCAGTATAGTAGTATAGTATAGTATAGTATAGTATAGTTATAGGAGATAGTATAGTACAATACAGTACTAGGGTGTGTGTGTCATACGGAAATTTTTTTGTTTGAGTTTGAAAATCGGCCTATGGTATTAATGATGTAGTTCTATAAAAGTAGAATCATGTGATATCTTCAGATTTGAAAAAGTTTTTATTTTTGCTACAGGTAAATTTTAACTTGAAATTTTATGAAAATTCAGTATTCTACCTTTACCAACACCACTAAATAGTTTATTTAAAGTAAAGTAAATGTATCAGGTTAATTTATTAGGATGAAAATGATCCAGAATAGTGAAACGAATGATCTTGACACATTTATTAAATTTACAGCCCTTGAGAAAAACAAATCATCAAATATAAAAAAACGGTTTTGATTAATACGACCCGGTGTTGCTGCACCATAGAGAACATGTCTTCTTTGCTTCTGTTTCTCACTCATCACCTCCCTGCTGGGACCACCTGAGCTCGGATGTAGCCTTCTCCTCTCCTGGCTGTACACGTGACTGCTACCCCGCCACTTGCTGTACACAACGCCTTCATATACTCTGGGTGCAAGCGAGGGCCAGGCAGGGCATGCATGGGGTTGTCCAGGAAAGCCTGACTTGAACATTGGTGAGCTGCAGGTAAGAGGGGGCTCACTGCCAGCCTGATGTTATCCAGATCTATGAGATCAGTGAGGGTCTTTGGCACCTAGATTGACTTCAGGAGTCTTCCTGACCCTGGAAGGAATCGTCACCTAACTCCTGATTCGTCATGCTCCAGATCCTCCTCATAAGTCCTGGTATATCCAAGATCTTTTGATCGCCACTCTTCTCTCCTCCTCATCCTTACTGCAGAGCATTGTCTGCAGAACTGCTCGGGATGAGCATACCAGGAAGATCTCCTCACAGTCTGTTCTAATACCCGGAACAACCTTCCTTGGCTGACCTCAGGAGCCTGGTTTTTCGAAGAGAACATGCCTCGGACCTTCGGAGAACGATGACTTGACCTTTGGTGTTGAAACCACTTGCAAGTAGACACTCACGATGAATTGGACAATAAGTCTCCTAGGTTGTAGCTGGTCTCCCTTTCGCTTATGATGAGCGACCCAAATTCTGCAGAACCTGGAGAGCTGCCAGAGCCACCTAGAATGTGAGACTGGACTCATCTTGCAGGTGCTAAGTTCATCAGGCATGACCTCTGCTTCTTTGATGGCACTGCAAATCATGTAACCATAGTACTGGTCATCAGTACTTCCAGGTCGTCGTAATGACAGTATGTGCAGCTCAACGAGTGGAGGGCCAACTGTGATTTTTTCAAAGCTGGGATTTATTTCTAACTCAGTGGCAGTCCAGCATCTTGCCAAGAGGACCAGACCATCTTGTTGTTTGAAAGAGTCTTGCCATCCAGCCCCTGGATCAGATGTCTGAGTGGCAACTGTATGATCCCCTTGCCACCCTGTGTCTGTGTTGCGCGTCCTCCAATGGCCTGCAGGGTCTGGTCTATGTTCCTCTCTCTGAGCCAGTTCACAATGTTATCTGCCACTATCTCAGCTGGTTTCCTGATGTCATCTTTCTCTGGAGTGAAATGCCACAAATACTTCCCTCCTGGTTCACTGCAGCAGGAGTAGTGTTCCTCCTTCACCATGGCAGGGAACAACTTGTCAGAATCTCCAACTTTCATGAACACTTTAGTGTCATCCTTTCTCCCATCAAAGAACAAACAATTGATTCCATTTTTCTCTTATCCCCTTTATCAAACTCCTCTTCTAGGTTACTGACAAGTTTCTCCTGAGCTCTCCTTACTTGTTATGATTCCATCACCAGTGGAAATACTAACAAAAGTTATCAAACCACCGTCAATCCAGGCAGCTGTTGCTATCTCTGCAGTTTCTCTGAGACCAGTGTGGTGTCGCATGCTGGCCAGAGCTATGCTCGGGATATCTTTCCTATTTCGAATGTTATGCCTGGAAGGTTTGGGATCATTATTTTCTGGGTTAGGGACAAAGTCACCATTCTCCTGGTCAGCATTGGATCAGCCATGGGGAAGTCATTAAACTCTGAATCAGCTTGACTCCAATCATCGGCCTTTTTTACCTCACCCTGGGTCTTCTCAAGTCTCTTTTCCTCGGCAACTCTTCTCCTCTTCTGTCTCTCTGTGGCAGCCTCCTGTCTCTTGGACTCCGAAATATCTTGGCTAGAAATCATGAGAGCCCCTATACTGCCAGTCTTCTCTCTCTGTGTTTTGACAAATGCCAGTTCGATCACAGGAATCTTCAGTTCACGCTTGCAAATACAGGAGATGTGGGCCTCGGATTTACAGTCACGATCGCATCCAAACTCAGGACAGAGAACAATTGGGCACTTGCAAGTAATTATGTCAAATAACTGGTCCAGTTGCTTGGCAAAGCTGTCCTTAACTGCAAGTTTTCCTCTCCCAAGAGAGATATCTTTTGCCTTTTCCCAACTGGCTAGCAGTCTCACAATTTCTTCTGACTTGTTATGACTGGAGGCTTGAACTGAGCTGCTAGCCAGAGGTACTGTGCCAAAGACAGCTTTTAATTGCACACTGACAATGTCTTTGTTTAAGTAAGTTCTTGGTTCTTTTCACTGATTTAGCCCCTTTGATTAAAACACCGTATCTCAAAGCAGCTCTCAATGTAAGTAACTCCGACTTTCAGGAGCTCTCCCCAGACCCAAGATAGACTGGAGATGGCTGATTTTTGTCTCGTCCTGACACAAGCAGCCATCGCAAATTATCATCCTATAAATGCATCAGTAATCTGGAAACAGAAAAAAATATTGTTAGTTGGGTTGTTAAAGAATGAAGTCAGAAAGCAATGTTCACTATTTAATTGTAATGCACTAATGCAGCTGTACGTTAGATTTTCGATAAATTTCACGCTAAAATTTACATAGGAAAAGGTTGCAAAATATTGAAACTGAAATTATTTTCTGTTTATATACACTAAAATCTACCAAAAAAGTGATGGGCCATTAGTTTTAGCTGATCTTCCCTCCTATGACACACCCTAGTACAGTACAGTACCTTCACGTCGCCCCAAAACGGCATAGGCAACAAGCCTTCAGAAGAGGCTTTACCACCAAGTGATTGGAGAATCAAGCTCGACTATAGGATGATAAAGGACCCAACAACAAACAACCTTAGTCCCAGTACCTAATGCTGTTATCACAAAAGTCTGCAGCGAGACCTTCGGCCAATTCGAAAGAAAACACCAGCATTGGTGCGTATTTAAAAAGAGTTTTATCAGTTATATAAATTATCTGGGATATATCCAGCCGTACAAACTGTAATTCATTATATGTTAAGCGTATTTTTTTTTGCTTTATATTTGGTACAAAACAAAGAAATAATTAAAAGCGAATTTCATCTCTGACTTCTACCTTTTATGATAATTATTTAACATTTTCTGACATCCTCTCTGTAGTCCAAATGCCTTGAAATCATTTGCATTTTGATATTCCAGATGCTTAATAATATTTTAGAGAATAGCAGGTCTGCTTACTTATTGTGAACACTTAAGGTTCAATAAATTGACAGCTACACAAACATTTTCTATGAACCAATCAACTATTTGCAGCGATAGAAGAGGGGCGTGGCTTACAGGTCAGGTTAACGTGGAAATAGCATAGTTGATTTCCTGATCCTGTGGTGCAGGACGCTGCAACGACTGGGGAGAGGGAGAGTTGAAATGGACTGCCAAGAACTCAGTTTGTTAGATTTCGCCTAAGTAACCTGTCCATCTTGTATTCCTTTCATCGGCCGGTGTAGTTGTTAGGTTCCCGTGTTGGTCACCTCTTCCACCTATTCCGCCATTGGTGGGTCTTACTGAAGCTCTGTAAGAATGTTTGTCTGATGTGGGGCCCCGACGCAGATTTTTCGTTCCGCAAGGCAGCGGGGCAGTGAATGGGAGGCGCCAGGGCGTGCCCTCTTGCCGTTGGGTATATATATCGTAACCTTTGGAGCCCACTGCCACTCCGAAATTCCCTGCTGGTCTAGCCCGGGGCTGCGAGGCACTCAGTTACCGTGTGATACCACGAGCAGGCACAGTAGGAGTCTTAATGGTGAAGAGGCTGTGTACTAGCAGAGGAGAGTCTTATGCAGGCTGTTTCCTTGTTCACCACAATGGCTAGCCAACGACGGTAGTTCAAAGCGGGGGGAAGTAGTGAATGTACCTTAACACTAACATAATGCTGTCACACTAGATGTATGACACCTCCCTGTGGAGAAAAGCACACACACACACACACACACACACACACACACACACACACACACACAGTATAAACCAAGCTGGCGACACATTTTATTTAAACATTATGTAAATTTCATGAGTTATCCTTCAGTCTGCCAGAAGTTCCACCTGACAAAAAAGATTTTTTTTTCCTTAGTCGGCAATTTATCATCAACGCAACAATGTGACAACGCAATAAGTCGACAACGCAGCAACGCCTAATGGTGTAGAGTTGCTCTATTATTATGATTATTATTATTATTATGATTATTATTATTATTATTATTATTATTATTATTATTATTATTATTATTATTATTATTATTATTATAATTAATAATAATAATAATAATAATAATATTATTATTATTAATGGTACTGTATTATACTATAATTGCCTGATTATGGAAGAGCAAAGAATGAGAGAGAGAGAGAGAGAGAGAGAGAGAGAGAGAGAGAGAGAGAAAGAGAGAGAAAGAGAGAGAGAGAGAGAGAGAGATAATACGAGCTCCTGGAGTCGAGGTAATAATGAATGCCGGGATATTGATGGATAACAGGTGTTGTAGTGAAAGGGAGAAGGAGAGGAGAAAGTTGGTGAAGTAAGGAGAAAATCAGAGTGGTGAAATTGATATGGGAAATGGGTGAGTGAAGAGTGAGATAGGTTGAGGGAATTTAATTGGGGAGGAGGAATGGTGGGGAGGAGTAGGAAGAGCAAGCGAGAGTGAAGACTAGAGAGAAATGGAGATATTGAATGGGGAGAAGAGGATGAGGATGAGTTGGAAAGAAAACAGATATTATTAAGTAATGGTGATGGAAAGTGAGGGAGAGGAGGGGAGGAAGTAGAGGAAAGGGATAGTGGAAGGTAAGGAGGGCGTGGGTGAGGTGTGGAGAGAAGGGTAAGACTAAGCGGGATTAAAAGAAAGGACGGGGCGTGTTGGGATGGAGTAGAAGTAAGGGAGGGAGTGATGGGATGGAGGAATTGGAAGTAGCAAAGGGGAAGAGTGGAGAGAAAAAGATTTACCGAATACCCGAATGCTAGTAGGTAGGGATGATGAGAGGGGAGGAAGGAGAGTGGGGGATTGGGGGGTAGGGGAAGAAGTGTTTGAAGATAGGGGAAGGAAGGACGGGCTAATTAACCAAGAAAGAAAGTTAAGGCATCCCTAAGTCTGTGTCAGACAGTGTGGTGTTTGTTGCCTTATTACGTTGTTAGGTAAAGTTGTAACGTTTTAATGAAGACACAAATACGTTTCATGATAATATCTAATTAAACAAGGTGATTTTTATATTCGAGAGCCATAAATAATTCGCATCCACTAAAAACTAATATTACAGAAAGACCTTACATGATCCTGAGAGTTACCAGGTACCACATCATTTATCACGTGACCCGTCAGTGACAGTAAATGGTTTTCACAGTCACGCCATGGCGCTTGCTTGGCTGACGCATGCGTACATTTTTTTTTAACTTTCACGCTGCCTGTTTCTCTGAACTTCTTCACCAGTTTTCATATCACTGATGTCGAAGATTTAGTACGACCACCAAAGCGACCTTCAAGTGCAATTTGACATTCCCTAAAGGGTCACGTGATAAACATGTGTTACTAGATAATTCCCAGGATGTAACAGCCTCTGTCAACATATTGGCAGTAGAATTTATATAAATGTGGGCTATTTACAGTATCTGTAGTATTATATAACTAACATTACCCAAATTAACTATGACTTCCACTCACATCTGATCTGCACAGGTCAGCACCATGTGCTCCACCCTGAGTGGACTTTAATCCTGTATCTCACACGCGACTGGCGTGTTAAAGGAGCTCTGTAAATTACCTCCTATCTTCTCTTGTAAATCAAATGGTTGTTGTCTATCAGTTAATTCGTTATTGTTAACCATAGAGTGTGTTATATTTTGGTAAATAAATAGAAAAGCCAAATACTGATTGTGTGAACATTAAAGTACCTGGTGATTGGATGCAATATTCTTAATTTTAAAAAGTAACTGTAATCATGATAACAAATGTAAGAATGAAAATTTTTTTCTCAAATTTTTAGGGCAAATTTTAAGTATATGAACTTTTAATTATTGTTTCTATTTCAAACAAATCAGTGTTAGACCCCTGAAATTTTGCATTTTCCCCATCCGTAGGAGGATATGGAGAACTGTCCCTAGTATACAACTTTTTTTGCATTTTTTCCTTACTCCCTACATCATACTGATTATTAGAAATTTAATAATTTTCTGCACAGTCATCATTCTAACATAGATGCCTTCGACCTGGTCAACAGGGAAGCCTTCTGCCGGACCTCCAGTCGCTATGGTTGCCCACTAAAATTCATATCTCTTTTCCATTTTCTTGGCTTCCTTCCTTACTCGTGCCAGTGCCAAATTAGTCGGCGGGTGAAGGGATCTTTCAACATAAGACGACTCCAGGCAGGAACAAAGATGTCGGCCGCTTCCATTACTGAACTTCACTGTGTAGACGACTCAGCCTCGTAGTTTATATTGAACGTGACAGGAGATCCTGAACACAACACCTATGCAAATTAATATATATAAGGCCTCCACCATCCATCCAGGTTAACGGTACTACTCTCTCTAATGTTACCCACTTTCACTACCCTTTGCTCCCACCTGTCCACCACAGGGGACATTGATGAAAAGATTCACCATCGAATCAGATGTGCATCTCAAGCCATTGGCAGACTGCATTCCTGTGTCTTCAGCTGTAGGGAGCTGAAATTATGCACAAAGTTGCACGTATATCGACCAGTGTACCTCCCTACCCTGTTCTATGAGAGCAAAACAGCTATCACATTAGTTGTTTTATTTAAGTTCTGGAACTCTTTAAGTGGCAGAGCTTGATGTAAACACTTCTTGCTGTTTTTCTTTTATTGTCGAAGCAGCTATAAACACAGTTGTAATCTGAGAGAATGAATTATGAACTCTCCAGGTAAGTGTCGTGAATACACTGATACAGAACATTGGAGTGACATGTTTTTCCCTGATCAAATGGTGAGGTTTTGCTCCCTCCTCTGGGCGTGAGAGCTTCAGCTGGTTGTTTGATTAATCAGCTGACCTGCGCTCGAGCTCTGAGATAGTTACAACCTCAGCAGTCTATCTTCAACAGGTTGAGTCATTGTTGAATAACTTGGTGAATAACTTTGTGTTATTCATTTGGGTGAATATTTATATAAAACAAAGGTGCTTTTACATTCAGGCTCCGAGTTCGTTCGGAAGACAAGAGAACAAATGCCAGCATTCTCGCTGACACCAACTATAGGACTGGCGATGTTACCCGCATGGACGAAACTAGACTGCCAAAGCAACTACTTTACAGTCTCCGAACAAATGGTAAACGTAATGCTGGTGGGCAACAGAAAAGGAATAAGGTTCATTCCACACCGTAACGCTTGGAGGAGCACCACGATTTAGCCCGATTGCATACCTAGGCAGACAAGCACCAGCGATTTTACAACATTCCCGCACTAGATGCAGCCCTCAACAAGTGCAGCGTCTGTGGACGGCCCTGCCTGTCCCGTATTGGCCTCTCGAATCACCTCAGAGCTCACCGAGATGTATTAATGTTTTTTGTATCTCAATAAACGTATCAATCAGAGCTCACCAACGAAGGTATCCTTGTATCATAGGTTATTGATCGTCATACTCGACTCCGAGTGACAGCAAAATATCAGCTTTAGTGTGTGTGTGTGTGTGTGTGTAATAATAATAATAATAATAAACGGTTTATTAATAGAGTTGCAGCCGGTGGCTGAAAATATACAGACTTACATTTGATTTAGACATAATGATATAATATGCATTGAATACATTCAGGGCTGTACAGTACATAAATCAGGAATTGTTTATTATTTTAACAATAGATGGGATGGTGCTGTTCTTATATCTATCGGTGCAGGCTCTTATGGGCTGAATTTTGTTGTAGTGGCGGACTGCGCGAGTTGGGTGGGGGGCTGCAGGTGGCAGGAGGTGGCGATGGCGAGGGTGGTGCAGTAGTCCCCTGCCAAACCTTTCCAGTGCTTGGTGGTGGAGGTCACTGAGGGATGGCATTTCCAGGGTGGAGAGAGCTTTGGTGTAGCCGGAGTATTCTGCACCGAGCATGACTCTGCAGGCCATTTTCTATACCTTCTCTAGCTGACGTTGCTGGGTGGAGTTGAGAGAAGACGACCAGGCTGGTGATGCATACGTTAGTTTGGGGAGAATAAAGGCGTTGTAGATGGTCCTCAGCTCTGGAGTGGGTGTCCCAAGTGACCTAAGTCTTCGTAGCATGTAGAGACGATACGAGGCTGCCTTAACTGTGTTATTTACATGGGCCTTCCAGTCAAGTTTGTTGTCTATGGTTACACCCAGGATTTTGGCAGACTGCACCAGCTGGAGAGGATGGGCACCCACTATGACTGCTGGGGCTTGCACTGGAGTGGTGGCGGTATTGATGTGCATGACTACGGTTTTGGTGTGGTTGATGGTGACCTTGTTCTCCGTAGTCCATGCCTGTAGCCTGTCCAGGGTGCCTTGTAGCGATGAGTAGTCTGGTGCGGTGTTGTCCACTGAAACCACCACAATGCAGTCATCCACGTACTTTCACCTGTGAGGAGTATCCAATAGAGCATCGTTGATCAGGATGAGGAAGCACAGTGGTCCCCTCTTGGTCCCCTGGGGAACACCGCAGGTGAGGTGTTGGAATGTGGAGACCAAGCCCTGATACCTCACTGCTTGGCGACGTCCACTCAAGAAATCAGTGAGCCATGAGACCAGGTTGGTGGGCAGCCTTAGTGCAATAGCCTTGTTGATAACAGTGCAGTGATCAACAAGGTCAAAGGCCTTCCTGAAGTCCACAAGGGTAACTACCAGTGATGTCTTACGTTTCTGCAAGTTTTTGTGCAGAAAATCCAGAAAGCTCACCAAGCAGTGTGATGTAGAGGAGGTCCTCATATTGCCAAATTGCTGTGGATCAATTGACTGATAGATACTGGCAAATGCCCACTCAAAAACAAATTCCTCACAAAGTAGACTGGGTATAGGGTAATGGCAACTGGCCTGAGGTCGTTAGGGGACTGTGGGGTGGTGACCTTGGGTATGGGGGTGACAAATGCGGTTTTCCATTCATTAGGGCATTTGCTTTGTCTGAGGGATGCACTAATAATAGAACAGAGGGAGGTGGTAAGTTCGACTGCAAATTCCTTGTGTAATTTGATTGGGAGGTCAATTGGAGTCGTGGAGCATTTGGATTTAAATTTCAGGAGTTTGTTGGCGATTTCATATGGTTGGACACTGGGAGGGGGGGAGGGGGAAGGTAAGTAAGCTGGGAGGAGAGTGAGGTCAAGACTGGGTAAGGTATGACATATGGTAGCAAAATGGTTATTAATTATCTCAGCTGCCTCCTCACTAGGTAAATGTGAGATGAAAGGAAGTGTGGGAGACTGACGGTTGAGACCACAGAGATGTTTTACTTTGGAGTACCACTGACCGATGCCAACCTCCTTGAGGCTGTGCACTTTCCTGGGATAATAAGTCTTCTTGGCAGACTTGATTTCCCTGATGACTTGGTTACATAGACTTTTGTACAGGCGGTTGTTGGTGCTCAATAAGTCTTTTTTTGCGGGGCCTAATCCACGGGACATCATCGGGGTGGATCCGCAGTGTTTTGTCTGGAAAGAAGTGGTGGTAGGCTTTGGTGGTAGTGTCCAGGTAATTATCCCACTTGTTCTGCACATCTTCTACCGTGATCACTTCAGTCCAGGGATACCGGGTCACCCATTGTCCGAAACGTGTGTGTGTGTGTGTGTGTGTGTGTGTGTGTGTGTGTGTGTGTGTGTGTGTGTGTGTGTGTGTGTGTGTGTGTGTGTGTAATAATAATAATTAACGGTTTATTGAAAGAGCTTGGCAGCCAGAAGGCTGAAAATATACAGTTACATATTTGGGGAATGAGTTTCGAATGGGTGTGTGTGTGTGTGTGTGTTTGCGTGTGTGTGTGTGTGTGTGTGTGTGTGTATGTGTGTGTGTGTGTGTGTGTGTGTAAGCTGTGTATGTGTATATAGAGACACCAAAAAATATTTTAATTATTCGTGTGCATAATTATATTGGTAGTTGTGGTGGAATGCAATCCTAGACAAGGTTCTTCAAACTCCAGAGCACGAGCAGTAGATATATTCAATAAGTAGTACAAGACTTGGCGTGATAGCCGACCGATACAGAAGCGGGCACAAGGGACCCCGGGCCGTAGGTAGGCCGAGGCTGATCTGAGAGAAGTTGTCTAGCTGGGCAAGGAGAGTTGCTAGACATCACTAGGACAATAAATGAGGTCCTCTAATTACTCGACTAGCGCGGTACAAACATAGTATATCGGGACATAGTAAGTGAACATAGGCATTAGACATAAGCATAGATATCAGACATGCTATAATAATATGTAGCAATACAGACATGTGAATAAATGGTACAATGAATGGTAACAGAGTCCTGCCGTCAGGCGTGTTTACATCTCTTGGTACCCACACATCTATACAGTAGTCAGCGTTTTGAGTTATATATTGATCTCCCTCGTTTTGTGTCCTTTTTACCATAAATATCATTTTTCTCATGGCGGAGAGTGACACACACACACAGACAAGTACACAACACACAGACATGTACACAACACACACACACACACATACACACAACAGACAGTAAGGTCTCTCTCATAACGACCGCTTTCATAAAATATCAGATAATCAAATTCCATTCGTTTTGCAATTTCTTCTAATCCTCACCACCCTACTACAACTACTTTGCTGTCACTCGCAATCGAGTATGACGATGATCTAGCTATGAGACAATGATATGAGCTTTTAGGGATGTCACCTAGGTTGGTGAGTTTTGAGGTGACTAAAGCGGCCGATACGGGACCTGCAGTGTCGTCCACATTCGTTGCACATGTAGAGGGCTTCAACTACTGAAGGAGGGGAGGTGGCAGCGTCTTTCCAACATTGGCGCTTGTCTGCCTCGGTTTGCAGTCGGGCTAACTCGAAAGTATTGACACCTTATCGCGTGGTGCTGTTCCAAGCGTTACGATGTAGAGTAATCGATTCCCAGGTGAGGGGGTCGAATAGGCATTTTTTCAGTTTTGCCTTAAGACTATCCTTATACCTTTTCAATTGCCCGCCGGCGTTACATTTGCTATTCGTTAGGTGACTGTAAAGTAGCTTCTTTGGCAGTCTACTGTCGTCCATGCGGGTAACATGGCCAGTCCAACGTTAGTTGTTCATGGGGTAATGGTAGCCCCGATGCTCCTACAGTTGGTGTCAGCATGAATACTGGGATTTGTTCTCTTGTCTTATCAGCGAACTCGGAGGATGGAACGTAGTCAACTGTACGTTGGTGAAAGTTTTCAAGTGCCTTCACGTGCCTCGTGTATGTAACCCATGTCTCACTGCCATATAGTAGGGTGGGCAGGACCACTGCTCGATATACTTGCACATTTGTGGATAATTTCAGCACCATACAGCTTAAAACACGATTTCGGAGTCTGCCCAAGGCTTGAGATGCATATCTGAAACGATGCTGAATCTCTTCATCGATGTCTGCGGTGGTGCACAGGTGGGAGCCGAGATACCGAAAGTGGGCAACATTAGAGAGGATACCGTTAAGCTGGATGGGTGGTGGAGGTGTGTCTGAACCAGGGAAAGGTTGAAAGAGAATCTGAGTCTAACGTACATTCACCTCAAGGCCGAAGTGTGAATACACATCTGCGTAGGTGTTCCGGGTCTCCTGTAGATCGTGTTCAGTGTGAACAACAAAGGTGAGGTCGTATGAATACTGAAGTTCTGTAATGGAAGCTGCTGACACCATTGTTCTTACCTGGAGTTGTCTTATGTTTAGAGGTTCCACCCTTCATCTGGTACTCGATGTTCACCCCGCTAGCTAAATTGGCACTGGCACGGGTAAGGAAGGTAGCCAAGAAGATGGAAAAGAGTGTTGGTGCCAATACACATCCTTGTTTAACCCCTGTTTGGATGGGGAAGAACTCTGACTGGGTGCCGTCGTGCAGGACATTGCCGTTCATGCCAACGTGGAGTTGCCTCACAATGGCGATGAATTTTGGTGGGCAGCCAAAACGGCTGAGGGTCCACCAGAGGGCTTCCTGTTGACCGAGTCGAAGGCTTTGGTTACGTCGATGAAAGCCATATACAGGTCATGACGCTGTTCTCTGCACTTCTCCTGTACTGTATCTGGCGGGCAGCAAAGATAATATCAGTGGTGTCACCTGATGGTCTAAAACCACATTGAGATTATGGGAGGAAATTTTCCGCCTCAGGAAGAAATCTGTTTAGGAGGACTAGGGTGATAATCTTGCCAGGTATGGAGAACCGCGAGATCCAAAGGTAGCTGCCACAGTCTGACCGGTCTCCCTTGTTCTTTTTAATATTGACAAAGGAACCGTCTTTAAAAGCTTGGGGATGTCCCCCTTTTCCCATATTTTATCTCCAGGAGAGGATGGAGACGGCTTGCAAGCAGATGTCCTCCTGCTTTATACACCTTGGCTGGGATTCCATCAGACCCTTAGGCTTTGTTATTTTTTATCTTTTTGATGGCAGTGGTTTCCTCATGAAGGGCTGGAAGATAGCTGAGGTGGGTCAGTTTTCGATGCTGAGGGACATCCACATCGGTGTTTCGGTTGAGCAATGAATGGGACTGCTCTTTCCAGCGCTGACGGAGGCTTTCGTCGTCTATAATTATGTAATTACCGTCAGATGAGCTTAGGGGGGCTGCACCACGAGTGACTGGCCCATAAAATGTTTTAAGTGTAATGAAAAAGTCGTGCATCTTGTGCTGATCTGTAAGTTTTTGAGCTTCACATGCTTTAGTTTTAAGCCAATCGTTCTTTAGATTGTGAATTTCCCACTGGGCCGCCGCTTTCTTCTTGAGGAAGATATAAACTTTGCTCAGAGACTGAGAGTTGTTCTGCCAGTCAGTTACAGCAGCACGTTTATCATCGATGAGTATATGATTGGTGGGTCATTTTCATCAAACCAGTCCTGGTGTATTCTTTTGAACTGGCCGAGGGTCTCTCTGCAGGTCTTTGTCATAACAGTATTAAGAGTATCCCATTCGGCACTGGGATTCACGTTGTTTGCTGTTGTGTTGCTTATAAGCCCACGTTCGAGCTGCTCTTATAAAGCATGTGCTACCGCTGGATCCTCCAGACGCTTAGTATTAACACTTCTTCTGGAGGCTTGCTGCCTTCACCGTTTTGGGGCGACGTGAAGTGAGAGCTTGGTTCTACAGGTCAGTGGTGTGAGTCATAAGGACATCTCGACAATCTCTTTCTCTGACAATGATGTAGTCAATGAGATGACAGTGTTTGGATAATGGGTGTTGCCACGAACCCTTGAACTTGTCGGCCTGCCTAAACAAGGTATTGGTGATAGTGAGGTTGTGAGCAACACACCTGCTGAGGAGGAGTAGGCCGTTGGGATTACACTTGCCTAGTCCATTTCTCCCTATGGTTTCCTGCAAAATGTTAGCATCTCTGCCAACTCTGGCATTGAAGTTGCCAAAGAGCACAACTTTGTCTTTTCTGGGGATAGAGGTTAGCACTCTGACGAGGTCGGCGTAAAAGGCCTCCTTGATGTTATCCTCTGCATCCAGTGTTGGGGCGTATGCACTGATGAAGAAGGCATGACGTGAGTGATTCAGTGGGACTCGAAGCGTCACGAGGCGCGTGTTGATCCCAATAGGCATTTCACTTAGCCTGTGTAGGATGTGTTGCCGGATGGCAAAGCCAACTCCATGAATGCGGTTTCTCTCTGCAGCAGGCTTACCCTTCCAGAAGTAGGTGTAGCCAGACCCCCGTTATGTGAGTAGGCCCTCATCTAGGAGCCAGGACTCACTGATGGCTGCTATGTCAATGTTATACTTATCCAGCTCTTTTGCCACAAGGGCAGTTCTTCTTTCAGGACGCTCATTTGTGCCAGCATCCAGAAGGGTCCTGATATTCCATGGAGTGAAAATAAGAGGTTATATGCCTTGTTTTATTTGGATCTTTAATTTTGATTGTGTTTTCGACTGCATAAGGATGACCTAACTGGGTGCGGTTACCCAGTCAGGTTGGGTTTTTAGGTTGAGTATGTTTAGGGCACTAAATCTATCCCCCTCCCCATGTGGGGTGAGCAGAGTGGCTCCTCGGAAGGGCTGCTGAGTCGCACAGACAGGACTGGATTGCACTGCTGCCTAGAACCTAGTGCATAAACGACAATCTTATCTGTGCCGCCCATGTGCAGAGTTGTGAATAGAGACTTCCGGCAGTCATCTCTGCCTGTCCCCGTCGCCACTCGTCGGTCGCCAAAGGACTTTTGGGGGTATAAGGGTTTTGATGATGATGAGAGGTATGATGAGGTAGGTAATGGCTGCGAGTGAGTTGATTTATGTTGTTAGGCAAGAGCAAAGGCTGCAACCACACATGTTGGCTCTTCCTTTTCCTGATCCAGTGGTGCAAGTGTTGCAACGACTGGGGAGAGGGAGAGTTGCAATGGACTGCCGATAGCCCAATTTGTTGGGTTTCGCCTTGGTAGCATTTCCCTCACGCATTGCCTTCGTCCGCTGGTGTAGTCGTTGGGTTTCCATGTTGGTCACCTCTTCCACGTACACCGCCGTTGGGGCTCCACCACAGATTTTTCGTTCGGGTGTTTTTTCCCGTAGCCTAATACCTGCCAAGGTTAATCCGCAAGGCAGCGGGACGGTGGTTGGTAGGCGCCAGGAGGTGTCCACATGCCAGTGAGCATGGCCGGACAGATGGCCGAAGGACATTTGGCCGAAGGACGTTTCACCGACGGAGATTTGACCGAACGGACATCGAGCCGACAGACATTTGGCCGAACGGACAATAGACCGAACGTACAAATGGCCGAATGGACAATAGACTGAACGGACAAATGGCCGAACGGACATTGTTCCGAATGGACATATGGCCTTTTTAATTTATTTTCTTTTATTTTTCTTTCTTCTTTGCAATGCATTTTTTGCACATGATATACATTTTTTTTTAATTTTTTTTTCTTTTTAGACCATGGAATTCATACCAACGACAAGAGGAGGAAGAAGGCTTTTGCTTGACGGCAAAGGAAGTTGTTGGGGACGATTAAAAACAGAAGACGTAATTCAAGGAGAAGCAAGTAATCATTCACGTCCGCCTGATGCCGGACGTAACCTGTCCTTGAAAACAGTAAAGAAAATTTAAGAAAGAACCACACAGTCGGAGGAAGTGACATCGACAATTATACAAAACTGCACCAGTGAGTACCCACTTGATGCTGCAGGTGCTCTTCCTAAGAAAGAAACTCTGGCAAGAATGGTGCGCAGTCAACGCATGGCACAAGACAGGGTCTTTTTAACTGACGACTTACGGAAATCAATTAAAGGAGAAGACTTTGTCATCCATGAAAGTGACAACCTGCTAATTCTGTCAACACCTCGAAACTTGCAGCTTCTTGCTTTCAAACACCACTGGCCAACAACGTCCTTTGCGTTCACTTCGCCAATATATTACATTTTCTTTCCGTTTATCAACGATGTAGGCGTAGCCGTCAAGCAAAAGCCTTCTTCCTCCTCTTGACGTTGGTATGAATTCCATGGTCTTAAAATAAACAAATATTAAAAAAACAATTGTATATCATGTAAATGTATCACATTGAAATTATGTTATCTTTTTATCCTTTGTTTTATAAAGCAAATACATTGCAAAGAAGCATTTACATTGCAATAAATATATTTTATGCTTTAGTAAATGTGCAAAAAACACATTGCAAAGAAGAAAGAAAAATAAAAACTAGATTAAAAAGGCCATATGTCCATTTAGCCAAATGTCCGTTCGGCCATTTGTCCGTTCAGCCATTTGTCCGTTCGGCCAAATGTCCGTCGGCTCGATGTCCGTTCAGTCAAATGTCCGTCGGTGAAACGTCCGTCGGCCAAATGTCCTTCGGCCATCTGTCCGGGAGCCCCAGTGAGCCTATGCGCCGTTCCTCTGGGGCCCACTGCTACTCCGAGATCCCCTGCTGATCTAGCCATGGCCCATGAGGCACCCAGTTACCGTCTGTTGCCACTAGGAGGCACAGCAGGAGTCTTGGGAGTGAGGAGGCTGTGTACTGGCAGGAGAAAACTTATGCAAGTTGCTTCCCTCTTCGCCACGAGTGCTAACTAGCGGCGGCAGCTGGAAGCGAGAAGGAGCATGCAATGCTCCCACCATAGCACTAACATAATGCTGCCAAACTAGACGCATTTCACCACACACAGGGTTGTGAAATGCACAATAAACCAAATCCTCTTCTAATACCTCAAAGCTACAAAGCGTAAAACTTATTGAGTATTAAATATACAAACACAGAGGGTCCTGTCTCCATCCTTGGTTGTGTAGCTGTCTGAATGAAGGATTGGATACTCATGTGGTCCTTAAGTGAGCCTCGAAGCTCAGAAGATAAGACCCCAAGTTGTCGTGTTGGTAAGAGATTAGTATTCTTGATATTTGTGTTGCCGAGGAATCTGTCACCATGTTTATTATTATTATTATTATTATTATTATTATTATTATTATCATCGTCGTCATCGTTGTCGTCGTTTTTACCTGTAGCACCATTTGTGGTGGTGAGATGAGTACTATTCCGAGCAGTGGTAGTAGTAGTAGTAGTAGTAGTAGTAGTGACTTCAAGACCGAGTACGTAACGGGAAAGGTGATTGAGTGGGTTAAGGAAATCCAACCTCTGTCTGATATTACTAAAACAGAGTCACATGCGGCTTTTGCGGCATTCACCCAAGGAGTCAAGCATCGCTGGAATTACCTGAAGTGCACTATCCCTGATATCGGGCCCTCCTCCGCCCTCTGGAAGAAGCCATCAATGTCGCTTTTATCTCAACACTAGTGAAAAACCCTTACTTAACCCCAGCAGAAAGGTCACTCCTTGCACTACCACCGAGACTAGGAGGAATGGGATTGACTATTCCAGTGGAGCTTGCCCGTACAGAACATCAGAACTCTGTCAAGCTCACGGCAGCTGTCACTAAGCACATAATATCTCAGAATGCAGCAAGTCAGTTGGATACCAACGAATTAAACAAGATTCGACGGTCCATTAAGACACAGCGGCAGCACACCTAAAGTGATGAACTGCAACAACTGTTGCAGAAATTGCCAGATAAATCTAAAAAAAAGTAGCTAATGCGCAGGAGGTGGGCGCCTCAAACTGGTTAACAACGTTAACGATAAGGGAAAAAGGCTTCATCCTTAATAAACAAGAAATTCACAGATGCCATTGCTCTAATGTACGGTAGGCCAGTAGAAGGTTTGCCCTCACAATGCGTGTGCGGCTCATCTTATGAAATCGACCACACCATGGTGTGCAAAAAAGGGGGCCTCGTATGCATAAGGCATGACGAAGTAAGGAATCTAACATCAAATCTATTGAAGGAAATCTGCCACGACGTCATGGTGGAACCGCCCCTCCTTCCATTGGATGGTGAGAACCTCCGTCACAGTAGTCGAGGATTCTGGACGCGGGGACAGCGAGCCTTTTTTGACGTAAAGATTTTTGATCCCCTGTCCGCATGTCACAGCAACCGAGCTCTCGATGATGCACACAGGAGGAACGAGAATTCAGAACGTTGATCACGGCAGCTTCACTCCTCTGGTGTTCACAACCTCTGGCGGGACCAAGTGCAAGATGCTTCTACGTCAGACTCACGGAGGTGTTATCTGAACGGAAGCAGCAACCCTTAAGTTATGTTACAGCCTGGTTGAGATGTCGAATGTTTTTCTCTCTGCTTAGGTCTGCATTGCTTTGCCTCAGGGCAACGAGAGCATCGGCCCCAAAGCCGACAACAGTCGCAGATATCGACTTTGAGGCAACACTCACCGAATGCCGCATAAATCTGCGGCTCAACTAACTCAACAGAGCCAGGGTAGCTACTTGTGTGTTATGATAGTTAATTTTAAGGTAGTAAAATGGCGGCGAGGGTGTGGCTATTGTGAGTGGCTGGAGGCCATTTTAAAAATATAATTAAAAAAACAAGTAGTAGTAGTAATATCATTTGAGCCACAAATAGGGTACCAACAAAAATGCTTTGCCAGAATAGCTAAAAATGTGCCTCATGCGACATTTGCGGCACTCACCCATAGAGTCCAACATCGATGGAATTACTTGAATTGCACTATCCCTGACATCAAACCTCGCTTCCGTCCTCTAGAAGAAGCCATTGGGAACGAATTTATTTCAAAACTAGTGTGTGGTGGCGTGTGTAAGCAGTGAAGGAGTCGTGTGAGGTGGCGTGTATGAGTAGTGAAGGAGTCGTATGTGCTGGCGTGTGTGATTAGTGAAGGAGTCGTGTGGTAGCGTGTGTGGGCAGTGAAGGAGTCGCGTGTGGTGGCGAGTGTGAGTAGTGAAGGAGTCGTGGGTGGTGGCGTGTGTGGGCAGTCAAAGAGTCGTGTGTGGTGGCGTGTGATCAGTGAAAGCGGCACAAAGGAAACTATTCCAGGATTCAGAAACTCTCTATACGCCACCTCACGCCCCACCAGTACTGACACCCGTACTAAGTCCACGTCTTGCCACGCCATCGATACAGTGTTGGTACAGTGTCTTACGTTTTTTCTTTTTTTTGAAAGCTGGTATAGAGCTGTCAAGATTTTGGCTTTTAAGAACGATTTCTCGATTTAGGACGAATTTACAAAGTATCTATCTATCTATCTATCTTTCTATCTATCTATCTATCTATCTATAATGAGACAAAATCTCACATGAAGAAGTAAGCTAGGAGTTTATAGTAGTAGAGTATTATAGTGAGAGGAAATGGTAGCGTGTCTCGAGGGTGTGATGTTAACACTGTATATTAACACAGGCACAGTACAAGTGTAGTATATAAAACACCAATGCGTGTTACAGCTTTATTTTACAAGTTCAATAGGGGGAATTAATGGGGGGGTTCGTACACAATTTATGATAGACTATGGTATTCTCGTATGACCTAACCTCACAATTAGAATGGGCACTTCACTAAGTCGATCGTTGGGGAGGTTCGGGATCACCGCACTTCTACCGTCTACACAGCCAGCACTTACTGTTACACGTTGAGTTGACAGCACTCTGTCGATGGACCCAGCTGAGACTTCGTTACACTTAGTGGCGGGCTTCTCTCGAGCGGGTCTGGGGACGTAGTAGCTGGCCCTTCCTGGTTACAAGACACCCTCTCCGGGAGAGGAGCTCCAGCCCCTATATATTGGACGAGCCGGGGGGTGACCTCTCCTACTGAACTGGGTGTGTCTTGACCGGGTTGTTAGGTCAACAGGAGTGCTGGCTAATTAGCGGGTCCTTGAATTAACAAGGTCATGACGCCGGGTTGAGCTGATCGAGTAGTGGTGAGAATTCTGGTTCCCTTGGGTCAGGTCTGGACAGCTGTTTGACCAGGTGTGGTCAGGTCGAAGTAGCGCTTTGTAATTATTACCGCCCGGGTGTGTCTTGGCCAGGTGTGATTTCCTTAACACAGTTATCGTAGGGTTATTCAAGTACTTAGGCCGGGGTCAGGTCTCTTGGGTCTTGGGGCGTGTCAACCTGGTATGTAGTGGTACCACGAGGTCTGTACCCAATCACTGTTATAGTGGTGTAATTCTCTGAGTTGAAAGCTATGGTCTGATAATTAATCAAACACTGCATATCTAACTATCTATCTATCTATCTGTCTATCTATCTATCTATCTTTCTATATCTATCTATCTATCTAACTATCTATCTATCAATCTTTTGAAGATATATAATACCTCATCGTGTACAAGAGCTTCATCGTTTTTGGTAAAATAACACACCAACCCATACTTGGTTACATCTCCACGGCTCATTTATTCTTATTTGGAGGGAAACATGTCTAAAGGGGAGCCTGATTCTCACCTTCAGGGAAATTTGTCTCGTTATTGAAGTTATCCAGGAACTAGGAACTACTCAACTCTCGTAAGAGAGAGAGAGAGTTCTTTGGTTTAGCATTGTCTAGAGAACAACATATATATAAATATATATATATATATATATATATATATATATATATATATATATATATATATATATATATATATATATATATATATATATATATATATATATATATATATATATATATATATATATATATATATATATATATATATATATATATATATATATATATATATATATATATATATATATTTGCAAGTAAATCACTGTAGGTGCGTGTCTAGGTGTGTGATTACAGGAAAGAAAACACAGGTTCCCAAGCGCTTTCGTGTGTTCATCTTCGAGGTGAGTACAAACTAGTCTGTACTCACCTGAGTGCTTTTGAAATATATATATATATATATATATATATATATATATATATATATATATATATATATATATATATATAATATATATAGAGAGAGAGAGAGAGAGGCCATATAGGAAGCATCTAATCTCCTTCTATGTCTTACTGACCTTGCCTAAGCGTCTGGCCCTAATGATAGTACCGATAATATGCATCTTAAAAAAAAAAGTATGCTGCATATAGTAATTTTAAAGCGCTAATAATATGTATAATTAGTCATCTAGTATACGCTCTTAAAGTCCTTACTTGTTGAAGCGTAGTAATGCATTTTAACTTCAACACCTATAACACCGGTCAACACAATTTTTCTGGCACAAGGTTTTTAAACGGATTTTAAGTAAATTTGGGGTGCAGAATCCAAATATGACTTTGGTTTTTGTCTATAACATCAGGTTTTTGAGATATGCCATATTGCACTTTTGCTGGGAAACGTAAAATTTGGATCAAAATTGACGGTTTAAACATGTATACATAAATTTTTTCAGCATTATAATTTGTATTTTTCTATAACCAAAAATTTTTAATATCAAATTGGAAAGTTAATGCACATATAATATTTAAATGTAACATTGAAGGGTGAAAAAAAAACAATTAATGTACGGTAGAAATAGTGCAAGTATTAAGATCAAGTTACAGTTACATAAACTTCCTCTTTTTGGCCGATCTCTTATGTACAGCTTCTGGAATGTCTCTCATCAAACTCCAGCAGTAGTCCGCCATCATGTTCGAGTCCCATCGACCTTGGTAACGTTCTTCCATTACTTTAATGTCTTGATGAAAGCGCTCCCCTTGCTCCTCGCTCACTTCTCCCAGTGACTGTGTAAGTAGTGAACCTTGATACTCATTCTGCATCCAAGTGCTTGTAAACTCAAGAGCAGCTCTTCCACAATTTCTTGATAGTTGTCCGCTTTCTTGTTCCCTAAGAAGTTCCGCACCACATTAGAGAAAGCATTCCAAGTTCTTGCCTGTGCCTCAGTCATTGTTGCAAGGAAGTGTGGATCTCTGAGTAGTGTTCTTATTTGAGGTCCATCAAAAATCCCTGCCTTTTTCTTCTCGTCGCTAAGACTTGGAAAGGTTGAGCATATATATCTGAAACACTCTCCACTATGATCAAGAGCCTTGACGAATTGCTTCATGATACCAAGTTTTATG
The DNA here is from genome assembly GCF_018991925.1 of Homarus americanus. Taxonomy (NCBI): domain Eukaryota; kingdom Metazoa; phylum Arthropoda; class Malacostraca; order Decapoda; family Nephropidae; genus Homarus; species Homarus americanus. The sequence goes on along the minus strand of NW_024749779.1, from coordinate 9,766,032 downwards.
TGCAGAGGAGGAAGGACAATGTTTTTCCTGTCAACCAGAGGATCGTTATGATATTCTTGTCATCAGGCGTCAAACTATGTCTTGGTGGCCAATTCTTTTTCACCCAATGGTCTGCTGTAGCCCTGCTGTCCCAGTAGCACAGAAAACAGGGGTATTTTGTGTACCCTCCTTGCTGGCCCAATAGAAAGTTTACCATTTTCAAGTCCACACAAATTAACCATTCATGAGCATGGTATTGCAACCTCTCTAGAACAGTCTTAATGTTTTCATACTCTTCTTTAATTTGTACAGAATGTCCGATTGGAATTGAACCATACTTGTTTCCGTTATGAAGAACACATTTCAAGCTCCTTTTAGAACTGTCAATAAAAAGTCTCCAATCCTTACTATCATATGCTGGTAGTCCCATGGAGAGAAGAAGTACTTCTACATCATTACAAAAAACAAGCTGGTCATATGAATGAAAGTACTTCCGCAGTTGCTCTTCTCTGTTGCGATGAAAGGAGACACTCGTGCCAGGTTTTAAGAGTCGTTTCTCTTGAAGCCTGGAAGCTAACAATTCAGCAGACTGTTTTGGCAAATTTAGATCTCTGACCAGATCATTCAATTCTGACTGAGTAAACAACGTTGGCTTTTCACAATCTTCACCAGATGGCTTGAAAAGATCAGTCTCTTCATCTTCATCAGTAGAAACAGGTGAATTCCGGTCTATATCCTCAATCTCTGGTAGCTCAGTAAATTCTGGCACGTTACGTGATGGAGCAAATCTGAGATCAGATTTGGATTCAGCACCTTAAAGTTAGTAAAAAACAGTTAAAAGGTTTCATGCCAGAAAAAAAAATATTTTTTGTAGACCAGTGTAATGTTTCTCTTAGATAAATCTCTAAGGATAGAAAATATTGTTTTTTATATCCTCTCATTGTATCTTTCACTTGCCTTATCACAATATTTTATGTTATTTCCTAAGAACATAATATTATCCACCTGATATCTGCCGTATATCTTATTTCAGGAATTATTGTTAATTTGGCAACAACAGTAACTCTTTATAACATTAACTCTAAGCATTGTATATTCTCTGCCTTTATCCAGTTATCTGTTGATCAGTTGTCGTAATGCCTCTTCACTTCCTGGTATAAGATCAATATCACCTTCATAAAAAGTAATAATATTACTTCACCACTTAATACACTCTCACGTACACATTTCAATTTGGTTAGAATCACTTTTACATCTATATTATTACTTCCTATCAAATTCATTAACCATGCATGTAATTATTTACAAAATCAGGCAAAATAGTTGTTTCTAAGAAGGTGGACTAATTCGCACCTTATATATAGTCTTATGGAATCACGTGAGCATTCCAACACCCTAGGTTAAGACTAAGCTAAGTGAGGTTAGGTTTGGTTAGGTTAGGTTAGGTTAGGTTAGGTTAGGTTACGTTAGGTTAGGTTAGGATGCTTAACTGAGGTGCATAATCTTCACGTGATTCGTTTCATGTTTCCTAATACCTAAAGACTTAATTACTTTATAACAAAAACAGCGTCACAACTCAACTGTTAGAACGCCAGATATACTGTATTCCAATTATCTTTATTTGTATTTAGTCATCATCATCACAGCACATATATCTTACACAGTCAATAATGATAAGTGTTGTATATAGAAAAATCTAACAACCAAATGTCCAAGAACTGCGTCATTGTCATCCTTAAAAAACATCAAAGCATAGTAATACACTATTATATTAGTATTTTTATTTCTCTCACTTCCTAAAATACTTACTTCAAAATACTCATACTAAGTGTTAAGTAATACATTCAGGATCTACCAAATGACAAGAAATATCGTGTTTACAATTACTTCACTTCCGGGACGCTGAATATTATCCGAGAAAATGGGGTTTATTCGTGAACAGTGTGTGTGTGTGTGTGTGTGTGTGTGTGTGTGTGTGTGTGTGTGTGTGTGTGTGTGTGTGTGTGTGTGTGAATAGATAATCAGATAGATATAAGAAAGAAATTTGAGTGACTATGAGAAGATAGATTTAGAGCGAAAAAATATAAGAAAAGGAAAAAAAACGGTAAAACTGGGAGAGAGAGAAAGAAAAACAAAAGAGAAAAAACAGCGACTGACAGGGACAAAAACACAGGTTAGGTATGATAGGTAGACAGAGGAAGATAGACAGATGCAGTAAACACACAGTATGACAGGTAGACAGAGGAAGAGAGACAAACGTCAGAACATGCATCATCAACACGATACATGTGTGTCCAATCTGACAGCCCAATACGCGAGGTTGTTCAATACTGGGTGTTCTGAGAGCTGAATAGCATCCAGGTAGCGGGATACTTCTTCATTATAGCACTCTATTGACCCGTATCATCCATCCTTCGATTTGCACACATCTTCTTCTACAGATTTGCAAGGATACGAGTCTATGCTTTGTATCTGTGTGTGTCGCTGTATGTGTTTGTGTCTGTGGCCGTGTCTATGTTTGTCTGTCTGAATGTGTCTTTGTATCCGGGCCCGTGTCTATATCTGGGTCTGGATCTGTATATGTATTTGCGTTACCGTGCTTGTATTTGTTTTTGTACCTCTGTCTGTGTATGTATCTGTATATGTGTCTGTGCTTGTAACTTTGTGTTTGTATATGCGTCTGTGTTTATGGTTGTGTTTGTGTTTATATATATCTGTGTCTGTATCTGTGACTATTGTCTGTGTAACTGTTTCTGTATCGATTCATGCTAGTCCTTATCGTTACTCTTATCGTAAGACTGAGTTAATTCATTGCTAGTACGAAGATTTGTTCAATGTGGTTCATTATCATCATCATCATCATCATCACCATATGCTTCATTATCATAATCAACATTATTACAATCATCAGCCCATTAAGTAAGTGATTTAAAGTTTCGTAAATTTCCTAATGTGTGTTTACATAACATTTAAATCTAAACCTATTGAGGCATTTGCTTCCATATTTTGAATATAAATCTTTATTCTTTGATATTCATACAAGGTAATTCAAATTAATATTGAGCGGCAGGCAATTTGTTTTTGTTTTTGATTTTAAGGGGAATAGCCCACCTGGGCACAGGTCATTGACCCACAACGGAGATTTGGGGGGGGGGGCGAGAAAATAAGAGTAAAAATAAATTAAAAATGGAAGAGAAAAAGACTATATTGTTCTACACCACGAAGATGCCGGAAAACCATCTTTTTTAAGTGAGTCAGATTGTAAGAGTATGGAAACACAGAAGAAGGCAGAGCATTCCACAGTTTGGATGTGTGAGGAAACAAGGATGTACAGTACTATAGAGGGTTATTCTAGCGTGACCGACATCCACAGAGAAACAGTGGGCACCGCAGGCAAGACGAGTGTTACGAGCCCACGGCCTTGACAGGGGTACACACAGGATGCCATATTCGCCGTCATTGCCTGTTAAGTACATGTAAAAAAGAAAGAGTGAAGCAGCATTGCGGCGAAGAGAAAGGGAAGAGAGATTATCCATTAAAGGAGGAAAATTAAAAAGACGAAGTGGCTTTGATTCCACCCAATCTAACAGTTGGACAGAAGAAGAGCCACCCCATATATGAGAGAAGTACTTCAAGTTAGGACGAATGAATTCCTTATATTTCTTAAAGCAACTGCTCAGGAGAGAAGCAACTACGGCATCTATACAGCATTTCCAGCTTTCGGAAGGCAGCTTTAGCATTGTTGTGGAATTTGGCAGAATGATAGATCCTGAAATGTGATTGGTGGGAGATCTTTTATTTTGGAAAGTGTAATTGGTAACTACTGTGTTTTATTACTATTGAATTTAACAAAGTTTCTTCCTCCCCATTCGGAGATTCTGCAAGGATCCACATTGGTAGTTGATATGATATCACCTCTAGAAATAGGTCTAGTTTGAGTATTAAGGGAAGGGAAAAATTTGAAGAGTGAAGAGTAGAATCATCAGCGCAAGAATGGATATAATTTGTAATAGTGTGAAGTGAATCATTAATAAAAGGAAGGAAGAGAGTAGGTGAAAGAATAGAACCCTATGGGACACCACTATTGGTAGAGAAAGAGCGAGAGATCAATCCCTCGACAACAACTGTCATGGATCGGTTCTCTTGCGAGCTAGAAATTAGAGAACAAAAGAGGGGAGAAAAACCATAAGGGGGAAGTTTAGAGAGCAAAGACTTGTGCCATACCCTGTCAAATGCTTTGGAGATGTCAAGGGCTATGACGAAAGTTTCCCCATAATCCCTAGGGAAGGATGATCAAAGATGGGTACAGTAAGAAAGCAGATCACCAGTAGATCTCACCTGGCGAAAGCCATATTGGTGATCCAACAAAAGAGAAAGGCGTTCAATGTGATAGACATAATGAGAGTTTAAGATACTTAGCTTCGAAAATCTCAGAGAGGGATGAAGTTAAGGCAATGGGACGATAGTTAGAGGGATTAGAATGGTCACCCTTCTTCGGGATGGATTGAACCAAGGCATGCTTCCAAGAATAAGGAAAAGTTTTGGTTTTGTGGAAAAGGCGAAAGAGGTGAGTAATCACAGGGCTAGAATTTCAGCACACTCCCTCATAAGGCGAGGGAGTATTCCGTCCGGTCCATGCACCTTACTCACACCCAACCTGGATAACTCACCAGCAACCCTACGAGTGGAGATTTTAGGAAAATGCATAGGTTCAGTAGGAGGAGCAGGAGTAGAGGGGGTTGGGGGGGATAGAGTCAGAATCATCTAAGGTGGAGTTAGAGGAGAATAAGGTGCCAAAGAGAGTCCTTATCAGGGGAGAGTTGGCTATAGAGTTATCAGGTCGGAAGAGAGGAAAAGAGGGAGTGCAGATGTTATTACAGATGTTTTTGTTTAAGGACCAGATAGATTTACTAGAAGAAGAGTTAGTCAAGTCAGCGGTCTTTCTTTTTATAAAACTCCGCTTGACCCTTCGAAGAATAACCTTACAACGATTCCCTGAAGTAATGAAAGAGGAGTGGGTAACAGGAGAAGGAGCGATCAAACCATGATAGTAGAGCGAAAGTGTTGGTAAAAGATGGGATAAATGCACTCATACCAACCTGTATAACCTCCAAAGTCGGAGAATTCTTGCAAGGATTGCGAGCTTGCCCTCTGACAGTGCCATAGATGGTGTTTAGAGAAGAGTGGAAAGGTGGTTGTTTCCAGTTTGATTTAATATAAATAAGATTGTGATCAGAAGACCCTAAGGGGGCAAAAATTTAATATGAATGGTGTAAGGGGTTAGAGGTAAAACAAAGATCAAGACTGCTTGTAAGTTGATTGTGTCGAACTGGAATGTTTGATTATTTGTTCCAGATCATTAAGTAAGGAAAAAGAGTGCCTCAACTCCTTCTGGGTTAACCCTTGCAGAGCCAAGCCACTCTCTGTGATGTGCATTGAAATCCCCTAGGTAGAGGATCTCGGTGATGGGGTGTGTGGATAGCAACGACTCGTGGCAAGAACGAGTTCCAAATAGTTGGTAGAGTTCAGAGAACAGTATAGGAAAAACAAGATCCGTGAGTCAAGCTATAGGTTTACGTGTTGTCATTAATCAGACTCACATTCTGAAATAACGGCTGTGGTTGACAAACCAGGATATGTAGACAGTCCTTGCTATTTCTGGCTGATAGTTGAAGGTGACATTTAATAGAAACACACTGAGAAAACATTCAAGGAAAACTATTCTTTATACTGTTCAAATTGGGTTAGGACTGAGTATACTAATTTATAACAATTAACAACTATTTTATTTACAATAAAACAAAGAATACAGACATTGACACTGCATAGCCTTATAGCCCAACTGATTTAATAAATTAATTATCAATCTTAATCTCACAATAAGGGGGCTCTTCCTCCATTCACAGAGGTATCACTTAGTATTCACTCGAATGCTGGTGAATGAATTAACAATAAATTGCAGGATATAAAATGGATGAAACAAGATTGCAGTCACTTTCCTGATCTCACCTTGTATTCATCAGTGGAGGAGAGACAACTCTAACTTAAACAAACAATACATCTTCTCCAATTAGAATATTAACTCAAAACTTCTTTGTATACGTAATGTATAAGTACATAATATTATATGATTAAAAAATATTAGAAATTACATGGAACCAATATAATTCACATACACAAATTAAACTAATTTCAAAGGACATACAACATTTTAAATCTTTCATAGAAAACCAATCCACTCTTAAAAGGGTGACTGATATGAAAGAACATACGGCACATATCTTAGTATATTCACCCAATTTCCATTGCTGAATGGGGTATTCTCGACACTATTATGACAAAATTCTGCAGGTAGACCCTCGGCCAGATCAAAGGAAAACACAAGAACTAGTTTGATGAAATGACCCGGAATTCAATGCACTCGTCGATGACAAACGTGCTGCTTTAAATGACTGGCAGAACAACCCTCAGTCTCAGATCAAAGTTGATACCTTTTACAAAATAAACAGCGGCAGAGCAAGAATTTCGCAATATAAAGAATGGCTGGTTTAAGACTAAGGCATGTGAAACGCAAAAACTTACCGAGCAACAAAAGATGCGCAAATTTTTCAATTCCACTTAGGCATTTTATGGGTCAATCACTCATGCTGAAGCCCGTCTTCAGAAATCAGGCAGTAATTCCCTAATCAGAGACGAAAAAGGCACCCTTCAGCACTGGTAAGAGCTCTAACATTTGCTGCTCAACCAAAACACTGATGTGGAAGACCTGACTAACCAGCAACTATCTCAGCATACAGAGCAGACCCACTTCAGCTATCCTCCGTTCCTGGACGAGGTAGCTACTGCCCTCAAGTAGATGAAAAATAAATTAAATACCTATTGGGATCAACTACCGCCTCATGAGACTCTGAGTCCCACTGAATCACTCACGCCATGCCTGTTTCATCAGTGCATACGCCCAGCACTGGATGCAGAGGGTGACATCAAGTAGGCCACTTATGCTGACCTCGGCAGAATGCTAACCTCTATCCCCAGAGAACCTAAGGTTGTGCTCATTGGTGACTTAAATGCCACAGTTGGCAGAGATGCTGACATTTGGCAGGAAACCATAGGGAGAAATGGACTAGGCAAGTGTAATCCCAACGGCCTACTCCACCTCCACACAACCTCGCTATTACCAATACCTTGTTTAGGCAGGCCGACAAGCTCAAATATTCGTGGCAACACCCACGATCCAAACACTGGCATCATTGTCAGAGAAAATGATCGCCGAGATGTCCTCATCACCTGTGCCATACGTGGCTCAAACCAATGCGACACTGATCATCCGGTCGTCAGAACCAATCTCTCACTTCACGTCGCCCCAAAACGGCGAAAGCAGCAAGCCTTAAAAGAGGTTTTAACACTAAGCGTCTGGAGGATCCAGCGGTAGAACATGCTTTCAGAGAGCAGCTCGAACGTGGGCTGATAAAAGTCCCGACAATGAACAACCCAAATCCGAGTACCGAATGGGATATTCTCAACACTGTCATGACAAAAACCTGCAGAGAGACCCTCGGCCAGATCGAAAGAATACTCCAGGACTGGTTTGATGAAAATGACCCAGCAATCAATGTACTCATCAATGATAAACGTGCTGATTTAACTGTTTGGCAGAACAACCCTCAGTCTCAGACCAAAGCTGATACCTTCCACAAGAAGAAAGCAGCGGCCCATCAGGAAATTCACAATCTAAAGAACGGCTGTTTTAAAAATAAACCATGTGAAACACAAAAAATGGCAAATAAGCACAAGATGCCTGAATTTTTCAATTCCACTAAAACATTTCATAATCCAGTCACTCGTGCTGCTGCCCTCCTCCGTTCATCCGACGGTAACTCCAAAATTAAAGCTATGAAGGCCTCCTTCCGTGTGGAAAAGAACATTACTATCCACTGCTCAACCGAAACACCGATGTGGATGTCCTGACTACCCAGCAGGTCCCTCAGCATCGAAAACTGACCCACCTCAGCTATCATCCATCCCTGGATGAGGTAGCTACTGCCATCAAACAGGAAAAATAACAAAGCCTCAGGGCCTGAAGGAATCCCAGCCGAGGTGTATAAAGCAGGAAGACATCAATTTCCAGCCGTCTCCATTCTCTCCTGCAGATAATATATGGTGAGAGGAGGAAATTCCCTAAGAAAATGGAGACCGGTCTGACTGTGGCACCCACTGCGGGAACCTGTAACTGGCATTGATTGCTGGGTCATTTTCATTAAACCAGTCCTGGTGTATTCTTTCGATCTGGCCGAGGGTCTCTCTGCAGGTTTTTGTCATGAGAATGTGGAGAATATCCCATTTGGCACTGGGATTTGAGTTGTTCATTGTTGGGTTGCTAATCAGCCAACGTTCGAGCAGCTCTCTGAAAGCATGTGTTATAGCTGGATCTTCCAGACGCTTAGTGTTAAAACCCCTTGTGGAGGCTTGCTGCCTTCACCATTTAGGGGTGACGTGAAGGGAGAGCTTGGCTCTGACGAGCCGATAAACATTGTCTCATTTTTTTGAGCCACGCATGGCACAGGTGATGAGGATATCTAGGCTATCTTTTTCTCTGACAATGATGTACTCAATGAGATGCCAGTGTTTGGATCGTGGGTGTTGCCACGAACCCTTGAACTTGTCGGAGTCCCTAACAAGGTATTGGTGAAAGTGAGGTTGTGTGCTGCAAACATTCTGAGGGGGATTTGGCTGTTGGGATTACACTTGCCTTCTCCAATCTCCCTGTGGTTCCCTGCCAAATGTCAGCATCTCTGCCAACTCTGGCATTGAAGTCACCAAGGAGCACAACCTTATCTTCTCTGGGGATAGAGGTTAGCATTCTGTCTAGGTCGGCGTAAAAGGCCTCCTTGATATCATCCTTTGCAGCCATTGTTGAGGCATATGCACTGATGAAAAAGGTATGACGTGAGTGATTCAGTGGGACTCGGGGCGTCATGAGACGCGTGTTGATCCCAATAGTCATTTCAGTTAGCCTGTGTAGGATGCACTGGCGGATGGCAAATCCAACTCCGTAAATGCGTTTTATCTATGCAGCAGGCTACCCTTCCAGAAGAAGGTATAGCTAGACCCTCGTTCTATGAGTTGACCCTCGTCTGGGAGTCGGGACTCACTGATTGCTGGTATGTCGATGTTATACCTAGCCGACTCTTTTGCCGCAAGGGCAGTCCTTCTTTCAGGACGCTCATTTGTCCCAGTCTCCAGAAAGGTCCTGACTTTCTATGCAGTGATCAAAAGTGGTTGTATAGTTTGTTTTTGTTTGGATCTGTGATTTTGATTGTGTTTTCTATTACATAAGGATGAACTTACTGGTGTGGTTGCCCAGTCAGTTTTTTTTAGGCAGTGTATGCTTAGGGCTGCCTACATCCCAGTGCATAAACGACCATCTTATCTGTGCTGCCCATGTGCAGAGTTGTGACTAGAGACTCCCGGCACTCATCTCTGCCTGTTCCCGTTGCCACTCGTCCGTCGCCATAGGAATTTTTGGGGTATAGGGATTTTGATGATGATGAGAGGTTTGATGAGATGTGTGATGAGCTGGATGATGGCTGCGCATGTGTTGATTTATGTGGTGAGGCAGGAGTGCAAGCTGGAACCATACATCTTGGCTCTCCCTTTTCCTGATCCAGTAGTGCACGTGTTGCAACGACTGAGGAGAGGGAGAGTTGCAATGGTCTGCCTATAGCCTAGTTTGTTGGGTTTCGCCTTATTAGCCTGTCCATCATGCATTGCCTTCATCCGCCAGTGTAGTCGTTGGTTTCCCATGGTGGTCATCTCTTCCACCTATACTGTACCTCCGTTGGGGTCTTGTTGGAGCTCTGATGTGGGGCTCCATTGCAGATTTTTCGTTTGGGATTTACTCCCGTAGCCTTATACCAACCAAGGTTAATCCACAAGGCAGCGGGGCCATGGTTGGTAGGAGCCAGGACGTGTCCAAATGCCAGTGGGCCTATGCGCCGTCCTTCTGGGGCCCACTGCTACTCCAAGATCCCCTGCAGGTCAAGTTTGGACTCACCAAGCACCCAGTTACCGTGTGTTGCCAAGAGGAGGCAAGGTATCAGTCTTGATGTCAAAGAGGCTGTGTACTGGCAGGGGAAGACTTATGCAAGTTGCTTCCCTGTTCGCCACGAGTGCTAGCCAGAGGCTGTAGCTGAAAGCGAGGGGGAGCAAGCAATGCCTCTACCTTAACACTAACATAATGCTGCCACACTAGATACATTATACCACCCTGTGTGCACAGAAACACACATACACACACACACACATCTACAGTAGGCAATCTTATCATGAAAGGGTCCGCAAACTTTATGTACTAGTCGGCCACTTCATTGTTTAAGTAATCAGCGATCGGCCACAGCCGCATTAAGTCAACAAAAGACAGCACTGCGTTTCAACGCATGTAATGTAAAATCCGAAATTCAGGACTGTTTTATTCTCAGATTTTTTGTATAAACAACACGGATATTTCAGACTAATCATAGCTTTCGTTTTCAGCATATGCATACTCAGCATTGAAATAATAGGACTAATGACTAGCGCAATTAAATATTATATAAAGAAATTTTAGAAATAAGATTTAGCAATGCAAAATATGAAAATATGAAACTGTCTTCGAGCAGTACAAAAATACGGTTTAAAAATAAACGATTCGCACCCGAAATACAAGCATACAGGGGACATTGCCTTATAAAGTAGTGTTATGATATCCTGCAGTACACAATAAAATACTCGCCCCCCCCCAAAAAAAAAGTTATATTATAAATGACAAAAAATATCTTCCATTTGTAAAATTCAAGTAAAAAAAGTTTGCCTTTTACATAGGGGAATAAGGGCTTCAATCCCAAATACAAATACACAGAATTCTACCAAAACCAATGTGAGGGTTGAGCCTGGATGTGATTTGCAATTTCAGAAAAAATTGGTTCAAAGTGTGTTACAGAAGCCTTCACAAGTTCTGTGGTGTGACTTCTTGTGAGCTTAGCACGATACTTGTTCTTCTCAACGGCAAGCACACCGAATATCTGCTCACAGTTGTATGTTGATCCAGCAGTATGTTGATTTTTCAGTTTTTTATTTCCCTCGAAAATATAAGGAATAATAACAGTCTTACCGGCCACATAACTCGAAATTTAGACGGGGTACGTATGCTGCCGGAAAAATGGGAGTTGCGGACCCCTGCTTTAAACTATAGAGCGACGTTAAATTATGGACCCGGTAGTTTCACCGTGTGTGTTCGTTTGTGTGTATCCTCCATAACCAGGTTAGTCAAAACTGCCTGGCTCAGGACTTTCATCCGGTACTGTACAAAATTATTGAAATGAACATGAGTAACATACATAAATATATAATAATTCCAGACAATATACAACAGTACATTAATTATAGGAGAAAGAAACATTTTCTATCTCTATCTCTCATCACATCATTATGTAATAAAGTACATCAAATTCGTATAAGTCTAGTAATAACTTCTTACTAGATATATATAAAACTTTGCTAACTTGTAAATTCACCACTGTCGTTAGTGAATTTCTCTCTAATAACAAATCATTAAGTTCAGCATTTATCGCATGTCCAGTTCCAATGTTCTCCCATCCAGTGATTATCTTTCAACTGGATACAGTATTCAAATTAAACTGGAACTGTACAAATATACAACAGCACTTAAAACCCCTGAAATAAACATTAATTTCAACAATCTATTCCAGGCAAAATAAATCACAAGAGTATTCACATTAATTATTAAAACATAATCGCTTTATAAAAAAGTCGTAGAAGGAAAAAGATAATAGTGAGTAAAAGTTAATATATCACTATTCATTAAAAAAAGAAAAAAAATATGGTACTTTTTCACATGTTCACTGTTCTGTAAAGTGTATGCAATTATTCACTTTTTAAATCATGGCACAATCTGCAAAAGAATATCGCACATGTATTTCATATTCTACAAGGTATATTTTGTTTATTTTTTTTTATCAAAATTGCAATGTTACTTTATATTTCACGTTTATCAACAAGTATTATTTATTAACTATAGCACTAGTAAATAGCTAAACTAATTACTTAGCTTACCGTATCATGAGGTTTTCTATCACACTTACAATATATACATTCAGAGACAGATCCAAACACATCTGCTCTCCATGAAAGCTGATCTTTAAGAAAGTTCCTGGAGCTCTTCCTTCTCGGCCTGGACTCTATTCTTTTAATGGCTGGAATCTCAACTCACATATATTCTTAATTTATAGTCTCAATTTAGTTATGTTAATATTACAATATAATTCTTTAATAGTATCAACCTACCAGCTGGCTATCAACAATATATTTGTTCGTGTTCTGGGTATTAAGTTCTATATACAGGAGCGAACACAAACACCTGTATAATGTTTGTAGGTTCTATTTACTGGATAAGAGATATGACACAAGGGGAGTAGCACTCCTCAACCTGTCTGCTGGTCAACTGCTCTCAAGGCGACGTATGGCAAGTAATACATTAACAGCTTCCATATGTCGCCAGGCACATTAATTAGGCATGTGGGACATTGATAAATACATTGCCACACGCTACTAGCTAGGCTGAATAAATAGTATATAAATGGAGCACATACATAATATACATACATAATATACATACATATACATACACCTCCCTCCCCCCTATATGCTCATAGCAAAGTCTTGAGCGGACCTTTTCTTTTGGATCCGTTCTGAGCGTCGAGGGACTTGATCAAGGGTATGGGACTCAACACTGGTGGCGGGGTCAGCAGAAGGCGTTGTTACTGGGTGGAGAAAACGGCGGTTCCTCCACCACACACGACCACTGGGTAACCGCACCTGGTAGTCCCATGACCTACCAAGACCCATGAATATGCCTACTTTGTCCCAACGTAGGGAGGTCGGGTCCTGAACACGGACTTGGGTGCCGACACTCAACCTGAGGAGAGAACGGGCATGGTCGTTGTAGCGGGCGACGACGTCTTGAACACGTTCGGCGGCTCGGCGATCACAATCCTCTGTCTTGGCCTGCCACTCCTTGGAGAAGGATTGAGGGTGAGCAGGGGAGCGTCCGGTGTAGTTAGGTGTGTTGCGGAGTTCAAGAAGACCCAGGTCGAAGGCCTCGCAGTCAATATTCCCAGAAGGGGCCACCTTAAGGATGAGGTGCTTCAAGGATTTGACAGCAGCCTCAGCGTGGCCATTGGACTGTGGGTAATGGGGAGATGACAACACATGCTGGACTCCCCATCGGTCAAGGAACACAGGAAAGTCCCGGCTTGTGAACTGAGGCCCTCCGTAGGTTCGCAGGCGTACAGGAACGCCCACGTCACGGAAGTAGTGGCGGAACTTGCTGATGGTGGCGGCAGACGTCGTGTCATTACCGCACTTGATGACAACCGGCCAACCAGAGAGACGGTCGACGATAACAAGGAAGGACTTTCCTGACACAGAGAAAAAGTCGGCCGACACAGACTCAAAGGGGCGGGTGGGATTGTCGTCACTCATGAAGGGTTCCTGCTGCTGGCTGGGTTGTAATACTTGGCAGGGCTCACACGCACGGACAACATTGGAGATGTCGGAGTTGATGCCGGGCCAGAACACAGTCTGTCGTGCACGTCGTTTGGTGGCCTCAGCTCCACGGTGCCTGTCGTGAAAGCGAGCCAAGACGTGGGGACGTGATGCAGCAGGGACAACTACACGTGCTCCGTACAGAACAAGGTCTCCGTCGCAGTAGAGTTTATCGCGGAGTTTCCAATACGGGAGCAGGGTGTTGTGAAGAGCGTAGCGGTTGCTAGGAAATTCATTCCTCACACACTCGACGAGTCGGACGTAGGAAGGGTCATCTCGGGCCGCTGTTCGAAGGTCCTCCATTGCCTTGTCGTCATCTGGTGACAGGTCCGAACGAAGGGATTGGACGGCGTGTAGAGTGACCACAGTCCTGACGGAAAGAGCGAGGTCGGCGTCGAGCATATGGTCTTCTGGAGTACGGCGGCTGACAGGAGAGCGGGATAAGGCATCAGGGATGCAGAACTCCTTACCAGCGCGCCACACTGCTGTGAAGATGTACGCCGAGAGCTTCTCTTTCAGATGCTGGAGGCGAGGGTTCTCAACGGCGTCCAGCGTGTAGTGGTTGAGGATTGGAACAAGCGGGCGATGGTCGGTCACAAGGTGAAAGTGTTGCAGGCCTATAAGGTAAAACCTGCACTTGGACATCGCTCAAACCACAGCCAACAGCTCCAACTCAATAGTGGCGTAGCGCGTCTCGGTATCAGAAAGGAAACGCGAGCCACACTGGACGAGCCGGAACTGCCCTCCACCATGATCCTGCAGTAGGGCGTATCCCACGCCGTACAAGCGTGAGGCATCTGTTTGCAAAACCGTCGGCAAGGCTGGGTCAAACGTGGCGAGGACAGGTGGACTAGACAGGGCCTGTTTCACTTGCTGGAAGGCCTTGTCATGGTCGGGGGTCCACAGGAATGTCCTCTTGGGGCTCTTCAGGGGGCGAAGTGGTTGGGCAGCTGCGGAGATGTCCGGCGAAAACTCTGCTAACTGGTTGACGAGACCGATGAAGGACCTCAAGTCGGTGAGGTTAGCAGGGGTGGGAAAATCCGTGATGGCGCGGCCCTTTTCCGGGTCAGCTGCGATACCATTCCCTGAGAGGGTGTACCCACAAAAATCAACTGAAGAGCTGGCCAGAACAAACTTGTCGGCATTTAGTGTGATGCCGTGCTTCCGCCACCTGGTGAGTACCTCGTAGATACGGCAGAGGTGATCCATGTAATCCTCATCGCACACGTGTATGTCGTCGACCACTTTCACGAAGTTTGCCAGACCTTGTAGAGCCATATCACCTCGAAGACAGAAAGCGTCTCCTGTAGCAGCGAATCCCATGGGGCCACGGCAATAACTGTAACGTCCATGCGGGGTGATGAAAGTTGTAAGTGGTCGGTCTTCTTCGGCAAGCTCTATCTGCCAGTATCCACACAGGGCGTCCATCGTCGTGAAGAAGTGCGCCTTCGGGTTCACACTGCGTATAGCTGCAAAGGGCATGGGACAAGGGTGCGCAGGACGAGACACCTGGCTGTTGAGCTTGGAGAGGTTAGGGGTGATCCGAACACCACCTTTGGATTTTGCGACGACTACCATAGGGTGACACCATGGAGACGGGTCATCACCGGCTGGTGCAATAATTTCTTGGGCGACCATGGAGTCCAGCTCGTTTTTGACCGCCTCGCGGAAGGCCAGGGGGACCAGTCGAGGGGTATAAATAGCGAAGGGCTTCGTGTCGTCCCTCAGGTGGATCCTCATGGGGGGACCTACCATCTTCTTGAGAGGCTTGGATTCCAGAGCGGACTTGGTAACCAGAACGTCGCTGAATTCCTTCCGGTAGTACTTCCGAGCATCCGAAGGAGAGGTGTCACTGGCAAGAGGGAGGGGTAGGGCGGCAGCAGGGTCGTTGCTGCTCCCTTCTTGCACCCTGTTGGCGTGTTTTACCTCGAGAATAGATAT
The DNA here is from genome assembly GCF_018991925.1 of Homarus americanus. NCBI lineage: Eukaryota > Metazoa > Arthropoda > Malacostraca > Decapoda > Nephropidae > Homarus > Homarus americanus. The sequence goes on along the minus strand of NW_024749779.1, from coordinate 9,750,510 downwards.
CGGGAAGTCCTGGGAGATGATGGCCAACTCTTGACAATGTCTGTAGGACAGCAAAGGAGTCGGGACACCGTTATGCACATCAATCCAGGCTTGACACGACCTGTTGCCAAAGGTGACTTGTGCTTGGAGTGAACCTAGGGCCTGGGTCATCTGTGAACCGTCTGCTGTAAAGCGGAGATCCTTGGGGGGCGGTCCTAGATCACTTGGAGAGAGCCCCAAGCATTGCAAATGCTGAGGACCGATGACTGTAACATCAGCGCCGGTGTCGGGCAACATCTGAAGACGGGATGACACACTGCCATAGGTCACAATGACACTGATGTACTGGGGGACTTTGGTCCTGGGACGCGGGAGGGAGCACACATTCCTAATATGGCTCGAGCGTTGTCCAGGGTCGTCATGCTTCTGATTGGAAGACTGTGGGCGGCCCTCACTGGTGGAAGGGCGCTGAAGCTTCCGCCGACGCTATCCCTTGGGTTTGTTGGTAGGGCAACACTTGTCATAGTGGCCCAGACGACTCACACATTGCACTGGACGTGACCAGTGTGAGTGAGTGAGTGACCAGTGGCCCTTACGGTCACAACTGTTGCAGGTAGACTCAGCAGCTGGACACACCTGTGTTCCGTGCTGCTTACCACAGTTGTTACAAAATGAACCGGCGTGGACGTGGTGGGCGAAGGCGTAGGAGCAGACTTCTTGTCCTTCTTGTACCGGGACACAGCGCATACAGCTGTAAGGGGAGCTCGGATGGCAGAGGTGGCACACCTGGCAGCCTCATAGGAGCGATATATCGTCAACACATCCTTAACAGAAGAGGAAGAGTCGAGGGAGGTGAGGCGTTGGACAAGCTCCTCGTCCTTAACACCCATCAGGATCACCTGCTTCAACTGGGTCTCCTCGCACTGCTGGTGGTTACCTGGACATATAACTACCTCTTCCGAGGCCCTCTTGAGTCGTACATAAAAGGCATCAAAAGTCTCGCCCTCCATCTGTCTGCAGCTAAACAATTCCCTCCTGCGCAGAGCTTCATTCTGCTGTCCTTTGATGTGCCGTTGTAGAATGTCCAGTACCTCCTCTACAGACAACGAAGAGGTCGGAGGTACCTGTAACGTATGTTCTAAGACACGCTGAGTTTCCAAGGACAGGCACATACGCAGCTGGATGAGTTGTTTAGGCTGTGCCAAACTCTGGAGATCCACCATTGTAGCATAATCAGTCCACCGTCGCCGCCATTCACGAAAAGTCTGGAAATTCACATCAGGCTTCAAGATGGGCGGTGTTTGAGCTGCTGCTTTAGGTGGGGCTGGGGGGCGTGAAGGAAGCATTGATGAGGTATCTGAACCAGTCAGTACCGAGGCAGTGTTAGAGCCAAGGGCTTGGTTAACAGTGAGGCGAGATATCAAGGCTTCAAACCGTGCACTGTCTTCCAATCTCCGTTGGTGGTCTCTCTCTGCCTCTGCTTGTCTTCTGCGTTCGTCTGCCACACGTCTGTTAGCTTCATCCTCGCACCTTTCATCTCTCATAAACTTCATTAAAGCAATTATCTCTGGAGACAACGCTGAATATCGAGGTGAAGGGCTGCGCGATGTTGTGGTAGCTGGGGCGTCATGGTCAGCCTGGTCATCCATCTCTGCGGAGCTATCATCCGACTGACTCATCCGGGCGTCGGCTCCACGACTGCGTAAAACACGAGACATAACTACTTCATCTGTGTAGTGTCTTAAATCAGTGTTGACCGGTCAGCCCGTCGTATCAACAAGATCTCAGACAAAAAATTAATTAAATACACAGATAAGTAGATTATATATATAAAATATATATAAGGGAATCGCCGATGTCAGTGAGTGTGTGTGTGTGCTGGGCGGGCGAGAGCACTCTCCTCGAGCTGTGAGTGGGTGTGGGGACGGGGTGTGGAGACGACTAGGAGCGTCAGTTACCCTCTGGACATGGCAAGAGAAGGATGCGAAAGACTTTACTCCTTACAAATGCCCAGAACATGCCGTGTACCTTGAGAATCCTTTAGAACAAGGTCACACATTTATGGCACGAAACACACAATGCACTAAACACTGCACAGAAAATCACTGTCACTGACACTGCTCAAAGTTGCTAAAAATTCTTCGAGGAGGCGGCGGTGAGGAGTTGAGTTGACGCAGAGAGCTGGCTTTCCACAAACTTTGCACTTCACTCGTAATTATCCAGTAAAACTAGACACTGCGCCATGTTCGTGTTCTGGGTATTAAGTTCTATATACAGGAGCGAACACAAACACCTGTATAATGTTTGTAGGTTCTATTTACTGGATAAGAGATATGTACACAAGGGGAGTAGCGCTCCTCAACCTGTCTGCTGGTCAACTGCTCTCTAGGCGACGTATGGCAAGTGATACATTAACAGCTTCCATATGTCGCCAGGCACATTAATTAGGCATGTGGGACATTGATAAATACATTGCCACACGCTACTAGCTAGGCTGAATAAATAGCATATAAATGGAGCCCATACATAATATACATACATAATATACATACATATACATACAATATTCACGAATATTTACAATAAAGTGGAAGATACCTGTTTTATTTTATCCTGTAAGAGATATCTGATGCCAGGCCCACGTAATTGATTCCAATGATGACTATCTCGATTCATGATGTTAAACCAACGTGACTAATACAATGGTTGAACACTGTACTTCGATAGAAGATGTCAGACCAACTTCACTGACACATTAGTTAAATATATCTGTAGAAATGTCAGGTCCATGTGACTGATACAATAATTGACTACTGCATCTCGACACATGATGTCGGGCCAATGTGACTCGTGAATATTTCAGCCGTAAGTGTAAAAGTGAAGAAAATGTTCTTCGGGTATATCCTTTATACAGTCTCTAGTCATTGAGATATCACCAGCTCTTTTACTCAGTGGACTGTGACATCAAAACACGAATTAGGTGAACTAAAATGTTTTTGTATGGTAAAGTTTAAACTCTGTGAACTACATTGTTTAGGGACATATAATGTTTTGTACGGCAAATAGCACATTTACATGATTTACTGTAATCTATTTGTCAACGGCTAATTACTGTGTTCAAAAATTTTGGTGTTGATGTTTCGGTTCATCTCTCCCTTCCCTCTCCCTCTCCCTCTTTCACACAAGTAAGCCCCTCCACACTCAGGAGTATGGGTAGCCCGGCAATCCCCTTTTCCACACCTATCCGGATGCAGATGAGCCGAAGTGATCCCCTTCAGCGCATCGACCATAAATATGCAGAACCAATCAACATTTTAATGGGATTTTGCATTCCTGATCTCCTCCACCAGGATAAGTAAACAGATTCCTGACGGGGCGTCCATTCACGAGGAGATGGTGTAGCCGGGTCTTCCTCTCTCCTGACGAAGTTATGTTCAGTGGGGGTGTTGTTCTTAGAACCAGTACTGCCTGACAAAGTGTGTGTGCGTGTGTGTGTGTGTGTGGAGGGGGGCGAACTTTTATATCCTATTCCAAGGATTCGTGTAACGAGAAAGCCATTAATGTTTTTTGGTTGATATTTTGGTCGTGCGTTTGAGTGTCTAATTTATCTCGTTGTTTATTTTGTTTATCTGTGTTTTTTCCCTTTTTGTCTGTTTTCTATAATCTCTCTCTCTCTCACTATTAGGCCAAATAAAAAAGCACATAGTTGTACTATTCCAGAAAGATACATAGACTAAATGTTTCAGAAATCAAGAATTAATGTAGATTAATACGTCAGCGTAGAGTCCTAAACATAGGGTAAAGCAGTCTCAAGATCATGCTAAACACACGTTTTCACCATTGACTAAATCAACAAAGAGGATGTGACTCAACGGATCACCTGAAGATTAACCCCTAGCGTATTTCACGTTAAGAATAGCCATTCTAGGGCTAACCTAACGCTAATCTACATAACCTGACCATACATAACATAACCATACATAACCTAACTCAATCTAACCTAAACTGATCATTTAACGTTAGGATGGTTAGTTTTGAAGTGAACTAAGTTTGGGAGACGCTAGTCTTCAGGAGTTAATGTTCAATCAATATAAACACCCTGGGTCTTAAGATAGAAATTCTCTCTCTGTGAGAATTATTGTGTTATCTTCACACAAGAAAAGACTGGATAGATAGATAGGCAAATGTGACCCACATACAGACAAATAATGACACACTATCGTACACCTTCTTAAACGAATTTATAAACAGGGGTGATTTTAAGCCATTATTTTATTGTCTCCACAATAAGTCTTTCAACACTTCACCACAAAAATATGTAATTATGTAAACTAGGCCGACTACTAATAAGGCAGTTTATGTCATGACAGAGGTTGAACATTAAATTTACAGCTTCTATTAGATGATTTTTTTTTTTAATATTTGGAACATGTATTCTGGAAACTGGATACTGGTCAACTAGTACCGAAACCCTTATCAGCGCTCATAACAACCACTTGCTCCAACTTGACACCAGGGGCCTCATTTTCAAAACACCTCACCAGTTACGTGCAGTGGCAGAAATATGGTACCTTAACTTACAGACTCCCGTAAATTTCGCATTCTGAAAATTTAATTACAGGCCCGTAAGCAGTCTGTAACTCTAGTGTTTAATTTGTAGATTCAGTTGTCTTGCTCGAAGGTAGATGGCAGTGCAGGAGCTAGTTGGCCAATCGTCACTCAGTTAACAAAATCATCTACCAATCACAAGAGAAGGAGAAATCCTCCGAGATAGATGCACGTTATAGTTGCTAGATGTTCATACTTCAAGCGTCATTAGTGAAGAGGGAATTATGTTTCAGTAATACTTGAGGACAATGGTTAACCAGTGACCAAAATAAGCCTACATATATATATATATATATATATATATATATATATATATATATATATATATATATATATATATATATATATATATATATATAGAGAGAGAGAGAGAGAGAGATAAAATTGCACAACATAGGCCTCACATATTTTCTTACAAAAAGTAATTTTTCATGGGTTTTTGCTTTAATACACTCAGTAGTCATGTTTTTGTTTTTTAGTGCAAAATTAGTGAAATGTACCTTACCCTAACGTAACCTAACCTAACCTAATCTAACCTAACCTAACGTAACCAAAACCTTTACCTAACCTAATCTGTACCACACCTAACCTAACTTTACTTAACCTGATCTTTACTTAATCTAACCTAACCTAACCTAACCTAATCTAACCTAACCTAACGTAACCTAACCTAAGGTAACCTAACCTTTACCTAACCGGTAATTATTCAGGACTAATCCGTTGTGGTTTATGCAAATGTGTTAGAAAATGGATATTTCTAAAATAAAAGTAACTCAACATTTATTGGTATGAAAAACAGACCAAACCAACCTAACCAAACAAACCTACCTGAAATTATCTAACTCCTCATTAGGGACCTGCGGTATATTTAACAGAAAGAACTTACTATGACATAATGAAATTTAAGGCATTTTCTGGACGTGAACTGATACATCCTCATCGGCGTTTATGCAGCCCGGGTGACAGAGTGATTTATTGTGATGGCGGGAAACGTCAAGGGTTGAGGAAGTGATGAACAAATTTTTTCCTGTCTGAATTCACAGGGATTCCCGCAGTGTGGACAGTCTCTATTTAAAGGAACAATGCCGTGGTTTTTGAACAATTGAAGGGTCTCATTGACTTTATCCCTAAATTTGCCATACTGAAAATGAAACTGCCACGAGTCCTGGGAAAAGCGCAGCAGCAGAGCGCAGCCTCCTTACAGCTGGGCAGTGGTGGGCACGGTTCTGCTAATCAGCTAACCGCTAATTAGCGAAGCTAACTTTCTCGTTAGCGGATTAGCGTTTTCGTTAACTTTGGAAGCCATTAGCGGACTAATTAGCTTCCGCTAAATTTAGTTCCGCTAACTTTAAGTCCGCTAACAAAATTTATACATGTTTGTTCCTGTCTGTTGTAAGCGTGTGACGCGGCGACGCGTGTCTCCAACAGCCAGTCAGGCACGCTTGGCTGACTGCTTGTTAGTACCTGTAAACGTGACAAGACATGATTTGTCGACGCTGCCTTGCAGCAGCTGAGCAGCATTGTGTAATTCCACAGTTCTGAGTTCAGTTCACTTACGACGTTGTCACGTTACAGACAGTCTAAGCCAGTGGTTCTCAACCTTGTTTGCCCCATGCACCCCTTTCACCATATGTCAGAAGGTCATTCCCCCCTCCTTTCCAAGATTGTCTGCCTCAAAAAGTGCATTCCAAATAATATGCATATAATACTGAAAAACCTTTATTTCTTCCATATTAGTACATATACATTTACAATTTTACATGGATTATTTTTATAGTGGAGTTTTACAAATTAAATGCCAATTGAAAATGTTGATGGATTTATAAAACTTGAATAAAAGTAAAATAGTTTTTTTTTTTTATAATGAATTACTTAACAGACCAAACTGAAGCATAATGCAATAAACAAAAAGTTCAATAGAATACCAGGATATTGTAAATTTGTAATTAATTTTATTCAGATGAAGATTACAGTCAATGAGAAACCTGTGATTGTTTTTTCTTCGCCAATTCTGGGATACGCGGAGGAGTGCTTGAAAGGGCACAACGCAGGTCATTTTCTACCTCTATTCTACTACGTTGCTTCGTTTTAATTTGCAACAGAGTTGAAAAGCCTGACTCACAAAGATATGTCGACATAAACGGAAGCAATGCACGGATAGCTCTTTCTGCCACTTTTGGGTAGGAATCGCACATCAAGGGCCAAAATTCTGTGATTGATTTCTCATCGAACATATCTCTTGCTCCCGAATCAGTTTCCCCCCCCCCCACTGAAAACCTGAATTCCCCCCTGGTCTAAGCAGTCTTACAGTGTCAGCGACAGCGATGGAGAAGGCCCAGCCACTGCAGCCGGAGTGAATGGAATATTTCGATTATTAAAGTTTAATACTTTTTTTTACAGTAAATAAAGACTGTCAGTGTATGTTAAAAGAATCATTTATTTGTTAATTTAATTAGGATTTTTTTGTGTCAATATATTTGGTTATGCTAAGTACTGGATAAGTTCATAACCAGGATGTCATCCAAGGTGTGCGCCAAACAAAATTTTCTAAAAACTTACTTTTCATTAAAGTTTAGAGTTTTCTGTTTATTTACATGACTAAGACCAACAATAAGTTATATAAAAATGCACTGGTATAATGTGTATGTAGCTGGTATTGCATATTTACATGAATAATGAATAAGGCAAATAGGTTGTATGAGACTGCAAATTAATTATTTGTGAAATTGTGTACAGTGTACACCTTGATAAGTTGATCATCATCTGATCTTGGCATGATGCTATTTGCTACCTATGCTATACAGTACTATAGTTTTTGGATTCGTTTAATACTTTCTGTCTTTTCATACAGTAAATAAAGATTATAAAGTGTATGTTGAAACTTGAATGTAAGCTAATGTTTAATTTCATTTGTTCATTTAATTATTTGTGTACACCTTGATCATCATCTGATCTTAGCATGCTCTAACTTTTTGGAAAGCTCTATGTCTAAAATACAAGACAACATATGAAAATTTCAGCTCTCTAGGTCTGTTTTTAATGGTTTTAGAGCCAAAAAAAAAATTCATATAATAAAAGTTAGAGGTTAGCGTTAGCTTCCGCTAATTTTTTTAGCTGTTTAGCTGTAGCGAAGTTAACTTTTTAGTTAGCAGATTAGTGGTTAGCGAAGCTAACTTTTCGTTTAGCTGTGCCCACCACTGCGGCGCTGGGGAACTAAATTAATGCGTTCCAAGACGCCTAATTATCTACAAAACGAGACATTTGCACAAAAAAATTATTACCCTATCAGAACTCACTGATGAAAATAAAGTAAGAAAATAAAGAGAAATACAAATAACTCGTTCGCGGGTTAGTCTTATATGTTAACCACCTAACCTAACCTTTACCTAAACTAACCTTCACCTAACCTTAACTAACCTAACTTAAATTTAAAATGCATAATAATGGCATCCTAAGTTAGGTTTACAGTGTATATATATCATCAACAGATTTATAGATATGTTGGAGAAATTCTTATAAAAAGTTTGTTATCTCTGCAGATGTATTATTTTTTTTTAAACTTGAAAATTTTCTAGAGAACTTAATTGTTTGTCTTCGGTTAGGTTAGTTTAGGTTAGGTTGGGTAACATTAGGTTAGGTTAGATAAGGTAAGATAAGATTAGGTAAGATTAGTTTTTGTTAGGGTAAGATACATTTCACTAATTTGGAAAAGAAAAAAATCACTATTGAATGTATTGGATAAAAAACCTATAAACATGGTAATTTTTATCCCCTTTTTTATTAGGTTTGATGAACTTAGATTGAGTTAGGTATTATATAATTATGAGTCATGGGCGGAGTCTAGGCACAAAAATGTTCACTTGACCTCGTATTTGGCTTTCATTACTGACTGGATATCTATGGCTATACCACATTAATAAGGTCTATCTGCAAGTTTACTCAGTCAAAACAAATATTTGTACAATAAATGTGGTCAATAAAACTATTCTATTTTGGTACAAATTACCTGAAAAGTTGTAAGAAGAGAAAAGCTGCGTCTCTTCCATTCCGCGACAAATGGAAACATTCTCAAGCTTCTTCTTATTTTAAAAAAATAACTGAAAAGACAATCTGTAATATCGTATTTTAGTATGTTGATGTACAAAACATTTTCTTCATTATTTTATGATAAAACAAGTCTAACAAGCATTATTACAACATATATTATTAATTTTTGTTATGCAATCGGGAAATAGCGACTTCCTATATGCGGGTTGACCATGTCACAGCACATAAGGAGGTCCTGTAAGTTTCAGCCTCAATTATTGACTCACTTACGGAGTCCACTGCCAAATATTTGTTTTAAAAATACCATCAGAGACTGTAACTCCAGTTACGGGGTAAACAAAGAAATACAGTCCCGTCAATGTTTTTGATAATGCGGCCCCAGGAGAAGAAACTGCTTCACGAAGCTGTATTACCCCCTGTCTGACAGACATTAAACTTATATAAATGTGGACTACATACATTATGTTTATGTATAATTACTACACTTATGGTAATTTAACTACGAGAGCATGTCTAGCATTTTCTCTGGAATAATGAAGCGAGTGATGTGGGTAGGTAATTAATCTTTTATCTAACAGATGACCTCTTGACATCTGACTTATAACCCTCGTCCTGGCTATGTAAACATTAAGGACCAGGCCCCTGGCCTGTGACTTGAGTTTACCCTCAAAGGAACTCACTCTCTCGCACACGATACACGTGAGGCTCCTGAAGCTCAAATGCATATCAGCTTCATATTTTTATTAACACTCACACCTCATAGCGTTTATTACGGTGATATCATAAGAACTGTTTTTGCACTAGTTCATTTTCTTAATGAATGAAGAAAAGACCATTTGGGTTTGATAATTTAACCCATAATCATTTATTTATGATAATTCTAAGGAACCTGGCAGACTCACGTTAAAGGGCATTCAACAGTGATTGCTACAAGTAAATGGAAGGATTCATTAGGTGGCAGCCCAAAAGGATATCGAATTCACAGTGATGAAAAACCAGTGTATTAAACAAAAAAGTAAACATTTATTGGTTAGTGTGTCATGGTCACTTTGACTGCTGATCTATTTAACTAATGATTCTTATTAAACTCCACCACAGCAAAACATGAGTGAGTTAGCGACCCCTGAGAAGACGTGTTTTTCCCCATAGATGCTACACTTGTGTTTCCCTCCCAGAGTCCCGCCTTTGTGAAGACAGTTATCAATGCCTTGTTATTCCACTTTCTCCTGGGAAGCTCAATCTTGAATTAGTCTGTGTGTATCAACTCAAGTAATTCGCCAGACCTTTGTCAACTGAGGGTCATCTTTGAATGAGTAACAGTTAGTTTGTTTGTGATTATTGTCATTGCGTGAGTAGCGATCACTGGCAACTCAGGGGTATTTATACCCGTGCATCGCGCAGGGAGAGCGTCCCCTGATGCCTTTCCAACGTTTCTCCAGGTATGTTTATGTGTAGCCATTCAGTTAATTCAGTCAATTGTAGTGAATATCAGTGTTCATCAGTGTTCATGCTTTAACAGTTGAATTGTCAGTCACCCAGTGTAAGAAGTAATATGACGTAAATACGTCTGTCGTCTAGACAAGAGAGTTGTTTGTGTTGTCATGCTTCCCAGTCCGTCCCCTGACGCCTCTCCAATGTTTCTCCAGATCCTATTGTGACTCTTGGATCACTCGACAACTGCCCCGGATGTAGTAGATACCCAGCAGGGACCATATATGAAACGATGCCACCGATTCGGCCAGATTAATGTGCTCCACTGCCTCGTTGGGCCAGACCCCAGACTCGCCATGTGTCTAGCTACCACACGCAATAACAACGGTCGTGAACCCCAGTGTTCCACCTTGAGACGCACCCTGGAAGTATATGTCCACAGAGAGTGTTGTAATATGTATGTTAGGGATAATTAGTTGGAAATAATTATCCCCTGTTGGGTGGTGGACCCCAGGTATTTGCTGATTTAATTATTAACGGGTATGTTGAGTAAAGTACTCTACAATGAGTGCCATGTACTATGTATTGTGAGTAGAGCCATGTAATGTAACACCAGTAAGGTTGTGTGCAGTAAGAGTGCAAGATCTGAGTAATTACTGTTGAGTAAAGAAATAAGAAAATAAGTAAAGAAGAAAGTACTGAGTCTGCAATAAGCCCAGGAGTTGAGCCTGGTAGTTATATGATTAATAATATATCTTTTCCCCTTTGATTTCATATTAATAAATTTGTTTTTAGAGTACTTTAGGTGTATTCATTACTCCCACAGTATTTTACCTTTATTTCCGTCCAAGTGACTTGATACCAGAATTACCTTACCCATGTGCCTAGACCCTCAACCATGCTACCAAAAGAACAGGTGACAGAACTGAGTAAGAGTAAGAACTAAGATAAGGGAAGTAAGTAAGATGAGGGTGGTGTAGGTGTTGGAAAACACGCGCCCTCACAAGTGTTTTCTAAAATTATCCATTTTTGCACATGTGATAGCGCCTTTTTGTAGAGACTCAAACAATTTTTTAGCTTGTTCAACATTCCAGTTCAACGTACAAGTTCAAAGGCTTTTTTTATTATAAGTGATTACATACATTTTTTGTCACTTATAGTACAAAGTATCATTGCCAATCTCTGGATGTCTTAACAACCCCGTCTTGAAGACACGAGCTGGGTATGTTTACACTACGAGGCCTAATGTAAGCAACAGGTGCTATCCCAGCAAAATATGAAGTCCCACCCCTGAAGCCCACGACATTTGACACCACACATGTCTTGGATCATCAACACCTGTCTCAGCACTCACTTGAGCCCAGGGTCAACACCATTGCAGTGACTGAACCCAGTGACCCACCGTCTGCTCCAGACCACCCGGTTTATAATGGACGACTGTTTTCGATGCCATTTTGGACACTTCATCGATGCCATCTTTGAAACGTCATCGACGTCATCTTGAACACGCCATCTTGGACTCGTCATCGACGCCATCTTGGACTCGTCATAGATGCTATCTTGGAAACGTCACTCCAATGTCATTCAAAATGCCATCTTGGATTTTGACTTCTATAAGCAAGACGTGACAGTGACCTAGGTTTCCCAGCCGAGATGGTATCAAGTGAAAGTCTACGGATATACCTCCCAGAACTTCAATCAAGTCAGCGAAATTAGGTATTTCACTAACAAGCACTAGCTTTTACACACATTTAACATATTCTTCAGCATACTATCACACATCAGACGTCGTGATAAGTTAGTTATTTTTTTATGAGTGCCTTACTTTGTCGATTACTCACATAATCGAATTTAGATTTATTGTTTCTTTCATTACTGAAGCACTTATATTTTCATCCATTTATAGTAAATGGATGGGTAAGGTTATTGCTTGATATAATCTTGTATTTTTTTATACATTATCATTTATGGATAATATACCTCATTTACCTGGTGTAGACAGTCTCCAATTAGTGGAGGATTACATTAATGACTCTTTTGATCACTTAGAAAACATAATACCAACTGATGCACTACCCCCAGCTGGCATTGATTTGCATGGAACACCAACTGATTTACAGCAATACACTTTCACTAAGAGTAGTGAACAATTAATCGATCAATCATTTGGCGATTTTCGCCTAACTCACCTTTGGTCAGGTCGTTCATATAACACAACACCTCACTATGTTTCTGTTCATTCTCCCTCAACACCAAAATCCAGTGTGTCTGGACAGTTTCCTTCCCATCATGCATCCTCTAATTCTCCGGTAAGATCTCAGTTGTCTAACAACCAACTAATCATGGCTAACTCTGCCTAAATACATCACCTAAGCTTCCTAATGTCATCAAAATCTTGCCCCATTGCATTATTCACAGGTGATGATCCTAATTATCACATGGTCACACTTTTCTGTGCATCCGGCGATGCTATGCGGAACAATGGTACAAGGCTAGGGAACGATGCAATATATTTTATCCGTTCTCACATCAAGCATGTTAGTCATGCAAGTAGATTGACGAAAGCAACTGCTTTAAATCACGCAGATTTTTATGGATTTGGGAGAAACATGATTAATCTTTTTAATCATGGAGCACTTGGTAGTGATCTTAACTGGATTTTTCATTGGCTAACAGAGCTGCTTCTGTTGGTAGGACAGGGGACGTGTTCATGAGTCAAGCCTTGGCGGAAGAGACTTATGATGACATCGTTATGCAGTTTTCAACTTCAGACTGGGTTGACAAGGACAAGAAAATATCCCATGAGAATTTTGAGCGTCTTTTCGATTTTGCGAATTTTATTTATTTTTTGTGGGAATCTGAGTGCAGTCGCGCAAAATGCATGAAGTTTACCCAGAAGGACGATCTTTCAGACTATGCTTGCAAGCTTATACCTTCGCTAAACGGAGGCCGATCGCCAAAACAGTTGCACTTGTCACAGTAGCGCTTGTCGCTCCAACTCAGCAATCTATGTCCAAAAATCTGGCACCAGACCAAAGCAAATTTAAGTTTGCAAACAATGCACCAAGAAAGGACATACTATTGATTATTGTTACCAGCTCCATCAAGGTGGTAATAGGCCCAAACATCACAAAAACCTTAAGGTACAAACAAGGTCTCAACAAAACCCACATCGGTTCTATTCAGCAGTTGCTAAGACCATGTCTGCAGTTGCTCCAGCAGGTGATAGGTGGTGTGTATTCCACGACTCTAACTTGCATGATTTCCAAGACTGTGTACCAATCCAACAGTGTAAGGACGCGAGATATGATGTCCCACAGCAGCGGCATTCGCGTCATCACTATTATAAGCAGTTGGGGGAAGACCAGCGCCTTGTCCAACACAGCATGGGATAGGTACAAACATACCATCGCACAACAACACTTCTATTACAGCTTCATTGATACATACATTGAGCACTTTCCCTAGATATAGATATGGGTGCGTGCGCAAATGTACTGTCATTAGCATTCTATCAAGAACTACAGAGACGTTCACTTCACTGAGGATTACAAGTTAAACCTACTGATACCGATCTCTCATAAGTTTTCGGTACCCAGCTGGACATAACAAGAGTGGTAACCCTACCTCTACGTTGTTTTAAATGTGGTAAACCATTTCCTGCAGAGTTTTACATAGTCAAGGACCCTAACTTACCAATCAATGGATTAATTAGTCTTCCAACACTTAAACACAACATAATAGATGTCCAGCCAAGTCGACATACTACCACCTTTTGTGGCATTACCTACTTGCCATGCACAATTCAGTTTCATTGCTCAACGCTAGGGTGAATGTTATAAAAAAATTTCCTATCACGAGAAAGATGGGTTCCCAGTGTGTCTCAGACCCTACCGACTAATTTACCCGGTGTTACTTTAGCAACAACAATTGGATTGTAGTACCTGCAGTCTTAACAGGTACTCTCCATTTTCAAAATGAAGAAATAACCAGAGCCACTGCTCGCTTACCTGACAGATACACGGGAACTGACGTAGTCTGTCTTACGGCAACTTCCAGGGTTCAAGGACTTTCATGTGAATCTGAATTGAGTACGATTTGTCCTGGTGGTTTAACAGATGTCCTCGTTCTCAACAGAACAGGCGCTCCCAGAATATTGAAACAGGGATGTTGTTTGTGTGATTATCTGGTTTACTATACTAATGTTGCTTTACAGCCTACACAGTTTCCAATTGGTAGTGTTCACCACATACACTTACACCAACCAGACAGAAGAGGATGGATCAAATAGCACCACATGTTAAGGTAATTGATCGCGCTCAAGGCAAGACTAGGCTCCTCGAGTTGCTTGCCGACTACAGAAAGATTGTAGCATTACTTGGCGAGTTGTTAGGTCAGTCAAGTTTAACTTCACATCACATATCTTTAAAACCGGACACAAACCCGATTTACATACCGGCTCACAGACTACCTCGAAGTCAGTGCGCTGTGGTGCAAGAAATGGTTCAAAATATGCTGGAACAAGAAGTTATCACACATTCAAAATCTTTTTTCAATAGACCCTTGTTTTTAAGTCCTGAAATAAGGATGGAGATTGGCGTTCAGTCATTGATTTTCGGCGAGTCAACGAAGAAACTATCCTAATGCTTGTTCTGAGTGATATATTGCAAACTTCAGGCAAGGATAATGCTGTTTTTAGTAACCTTGATCTTCTTAGTGGATAATGGCAAATTCCTCTTGAGGAGAAATCTCGTGAGATTACTGCTTTTAGCACTCCATAAAGGTTATTTTGAAATTTTACGAATGCCTTTCGGACATCGAAATGCATCAATGACAACTCAAAGGATGAGTAACACTTTGTTTGGTGATTTAATAAGTAACACAGTATGTGCCTACTTAAATGATCCCATCGAGTCATCGTAGTCAGTAAAGATGTAGATAGTCATCTTGTCAAACTCCATGAAGCTTTCCAGAAACTTTCTAATGCGGGACTTAAAGTTAAACTTTCTAAATGGGAATTTTTAAAATCAAGAATACAATTTCCTGGTCATGTACTCGACTGAGACGGTATTCATACAGTTGACGGAAAGGTCAAAGTTGTTGCACAGTTCCCACTTCCTACAACCGTTGATAAGGTGCGTAGTTTTCATGGTTTATCAGGATATTATCGTTCTTTTATAAAAGGTTATGCGACGTTAGTTTTGGCGCTTACCAGGTTACTTCAGAAGGACGCAACTTTTGTAGGGAATGATGAACAGGAGGCTAGTTTTAGTGCAATGAAGATGGCACTTACCAATGCACCTGTTTTAGCATTTCCCGACTACACCCAACCATCTCTACTGTATGTAAAGACGTCTCAGGACAAGGACTAAGGGCTGTGCTCATGCAGCTTAATAACACAGAAACACGCTATTAAGTATACCTCTTCCATTCAGTCAATTTGAACTACGGTAAGACTGAATGACCAGGATACTGTCACACAAATTGTTGTACCTGTCACTCTACGAACGGCAGTACTAACCCTGTACCACAATGCACCTCAAGCAGGCCATCCCAGGCATGAAAAATGCCAAGCGGAAATTCGAAATTTTTACTATTGGAATACAATGAAAAAAGACATCGAGCGGTACATTGCTAAACGTTTATCGTGTGCGCAGCACAAGGGTGCTACTTTTCCACCTGCTCCAGTGTTGGAATACCCTACTCAGGAACGTCCGTTTGACACAGTCGCCATTGACTTGTTACAACTTCCGAGGAGTCACCAAGGATCTTTGTACATACTGGTGTATGTGGATCATTCCTCTAGATTCGTGTTTAGTCCCACTGCAGGATAAATTAGCCAAGTCTGTGGCTCACGTCCTGGTGATGCATCTCATATGCCCTTTTACTACACCCAAAGTTCTTCTCTCTGACAACGGGTTAGACTTCAAGATTCAACTTTTAGCACAAATTTTCCACCAATGTGGCATCCAACAAAGCTCCATTGTAGCTTATCACCCACAGGCAAATGGTCTTGTTGAAAAAAACAATCGTAAAATTCATGAAATTCTTTGACACATTTTGAATCCAATGTACAGTCGGGGTCAGAAGTTCAATTACTCCAAAAATGAAGCAGCATCGACCCCAAATGAGAAAAAAACCAGCACGCCTGCACCAGATGACAGTTATAGTAAGTAAGTTCGGAGATTCCTTCCAGTGACTCATTTTCATCACGGGGAGCTAACTTTTGTCCATGACTGTACAATGCATAGGAGGGCTGGTTATCTCAAGTAGCATCCTTGATCAATCACTTTTACTTATCCAAACAACATTAAAAAAACGTAGGCTAAGAAAAAAAGTGGGGGGAGGAGGAGGGAGCCATACGATAACTACAATGCAGTTACCGTGGGTACAATGCAGTTACCGTGGGCTGACAGCGTACAGTGAATCAGGGTGCGCCAAGTCCGTAGACTTGCATCGTTTTCCAGCGTAAATAAAGTGGTTAATTAATGGCTTCCTAAAGAAACCATCGATATGGGACCAGGTTTGTTTCACTCTACGAATTTTTTTGCGATTTTTCCACCAAGTTTGATGAAAAATGATTGTGCCGTTTCGGCAGCCCAGAACAGACACACACACACACAAAAAGACAGACAGACAGACAGACAGACAGACGGACAGACAGACACACGGCTAGTCCTATAGTACATTAGATAAACCACATTATAACACAAGAATTGATTGCACCTTACACATAATACATAATAATAGAGCAGCACTGAATATATAATACTTAACTAAACAATATTAGAGAAGGAGTCCACCATGGACTGACCCTGACGTCCTCTCAGCACCAATGCCCAGCAGTGACTGCCCAAACACACCTGTGCACCGTTGAACTCCAAGCCTAATCAGCACAAATATAAAAATATGACATTAAGGTGTAAAAATAGTTAAACATACATACATTTTTGGACATAATTTTTGGTATTAAGTATCAGTTTCGCTCAAAAATAATTATATCAAATATTTTACATACAATTTACCATGACAAGTCGCCATTCGGACACCATCGCCACCACCACACAGAACGGGAGGATAACGAGCATTTTCCAAACTGGTGTAGGGAAAGGCTTGTTAAATACAAAGGTCAAATATTTTGCTGTGCATAACACAATGCATTATGGTGCATTATGCTATGCATAACAACCCCTCCTTAAAATAAAACCTGCAGGTATAGTAAGTCTTGTCAGATCAAACTAAGCCAGTAGAAAAACATACATCTATGAGGTTATTGTTTGTAAAATGTGAGGATGCATTATCGCCTCAAGGGCTAGTCTTGATACTGCACATGATGTTACTGTCTATATGTGTCATCAGTTCTCTGTTGTGGAAGCTTTAGTCTTGGGGGTAGGTGTAATGATTGTTCATCAGACCACAGCTTAGAGCCCAGAGAAATACAACATCCACATAGGTTGACAAATCCTACAGTGAATAAGACCGGACCCAGGAGAGGTCACGGACACGGTACCTGAGTTAACCCGGCGTATTGACCGTGTTACTCAAGAAACTATACCTGCACAAGCTGTCCAGACCTGACCCAAGCGAGGTCAGTCTCATTGACCCAGAGTTCTCACCGCCAACGATTAGCTTAACCCGTGACATGACCGTGTTACTCAAGAAGCTACCCTCCAGCGAGTACACTTGTCACCTGACCAGACACAACCAGATTTGTGACGACATCTTCCGGCTCACGCCAATATAATGGCCCTGCAGCTCCTTTTTAGCGATAGTCGCATTCGAATTATTATTGTAATCGGGAAGGAGCCGACAGCCCTTCCATAGCACTGTGTCTCCAGCTAGCAGAGTCTCCCACAGTAGACATAGTCCAGCACTCCATCAACAGCACCTGCTGGGCCTCTCTCAGGTCACACGTGAGTCTTTGTCAGAGCGATCTAAGGGTGAGTTACTTACTGTGGGAAGTGTATTCATTTCATGTTTGTGTCCGAGAGTCAGTATTTAGTAACTTCGATATATTAATCTATTGATGAGTCTATGCCATTGAGTGAATAATAATAGTTGCATTGAAAGTGGTGTTCAGAAAGATTCCCCCTACGAATATAATATACAGTTAAATAACTAGCCGGCCACGTTACCAAACTTCCTCACTTTACAATCCTACAACTAAATATTCTACCTATATCTTCTATACAAGTTTTATCTTGTTATACAGGGTATTACATTGGCAATACACAGTTATCAGATCTGTCTAATATGGCCAGACAGGGTACCTTACCCTTGATTTGTCTAATTTCAATATTATAAGGTTGAAGAGCCAAACACCAGCGAGTTGAACGTTGGTTTTTGTTCTTCATGCGAGTAACAAATTGCAAGGGGTTGTGGTCGCTATATACGATTTTCTGGTTGCTGTTGCCCAAGGTATACATCAAATTTATCTAATGCCATTAAAAATGCAGCTGCTTCATTCTCAATTGTAGAGTAATTTCTTTAATAAGGCTTAAATTTAGTAGACATGTATTACACCGGATGCAGAACATCATTATTACCTGCTTGCAAAAAAACTGCCCCAGCTGCTACATCACTCTCATCTAATTGTACAACAAATGGCTTGCTAAAGTTTGGTCCCTTTAATACTGGTTTAGAAATCAAAATTGCCTTAATTTTTTCAAATGCCTTTTGACAACTTTCCATCCACACAAAAGCCCTTTAAGGACTAATCAAATCAGTTAACGGTCTAGCAATATCAGAAAAGTTATGGCGAAATCTCCAATAATATCCTGCCATACCCAAAAAGCGTTGGACTGCCTTACGGTTTGTGGGAATGGGCAAGATATCAATGGCCTCAACTTTAGCCTAGACTGGAACCACTGTCCCATAACCAATCCCATGTCCTAGAAATACTAGCTTAGCATGGCTAAACTAACTCTTAGCGAGGTTAACAGTGAGCTGAGCACTATCAAGACGACTGAACAGACACCGAAGTGAATCAATATGTTCACTCCATGTAGAAGAGAACACAACTACGTTGTCAAGAGATGCTCTAACACCTCCAAACCATTAATGACAACTAACATCAAACATTGGAAAGTTGGAGGGACGTTACACATACCAAATGGCATGACGATATACTGATAAAGAAATAAGGGGTAACACATGCCAATATGCATTTCGCCCGCTCTGACAAGGTTACCTTATAATGTATTTTTTTCATCACCAACTGCATCAATTCTATGATTAATACGGGCGAGGGGAAAACTGTCTGCCTTTGTGAGGGAGTTTACTTTTCTGTAATGAGTACACATTCTCATAGTACCATCTGACTTTGGGACCAGAACACAAGGGGATGCCCACTCACTGTCACTAGGTTCAGCCAAGTTATTTTCAATCAAGAACTGCACCTCGTCTTTGAGAATGCCGATTTTCCGGGGAGACATGCAGTAGGGTGCTTGTTTCACTGGGGCTGCGTTGTCCACCAACACAACTTCATGGGTCACCACCGGGCTGGGCTGCGGTACATCACCAAAGATGGGCTGGAATTCCTGTAGGAGACACATTACATCGCTCCTCTGGTTTTGTAGTAGATGGCACAATCTAGAAGAAGGACCACTTAACACATCAGCATTGTTCAGTTTAATATCAGCTTCCAACTCCCCAAAGTCATGCTTAGGTGACTCATCCTCCTCCACTTCATCACAGGTAATGCACACCACCTCATCCTGTCTAGCACAATAAGGTTTCAACAGGCTCACATGTACTAGTCTTTTAGTCTTCCTACTTCCAGACGTTGCTATGACATAGTTAACATCTCCCACTTTACTCAAAATTTCAAAGGGACCCTAATACTTAACTGGTAGGGGACACTTCCTAATGGGCAAGAACAAGAACACATAACCCCCCCGCATTAAATTTTCTATCTTCGGCAGTTTCATCAAATTGACTTTTCATTTTCTCTTGGGCTTCCTTCATATTACACCTCACAAATTCCTGTACATGGTTCAACCCTTCCACCAAATTTACAACATACTCATTTACAGTACTTGATTCATTTACTTTTACCCAACTCTCAGGCAAGAGTTTCAAGAGACCATGGATATCCCAGCCAAATATCAATTTACTTGGGCGTCCATACGAAGGATTTTCAATTGATAGATGCTTCACTGTACATTACGGGGGGAAGGGGGGGGTATTTGAAGTGTAATTTTTATGACCGTGTGAGTAGCCTTTCCGAGCTTCAACAAGATCTCAACGGTGGTATAGGCAGAAGAGACCACCATGGGAACCCAATGACTACACCGGCGTATCAGAAAAAGGGAGAGCCAAGATGTGTGGTTACAGCCTTCGTTCCTGCCTCACCACATAAATCAACTCACGCTCAGCCATCATCCAGCTCATCATACTCCTCATCATCATCAAAACGCCTATCCCAAAATTCCTATGGCAACGGACGAGTGGCGATGGAGACAGGCAGAGATAACTGCAGGGAGTCTCTAGTCACAACTCTGCATAAAGGCAACAAAGAAAAGGTGGTCTTTTATGCGCTGGGGTCGAGGCAACTGTGCAAACCGGCCCTGTCTGTTGCGACTGAACAGCCCTTTCGAGGAGCCACTCTGCTCAAGCCACATAGGGAGGGGGCTAGAAAAGGTGCCCTAAGCATAGCCTGCCTAAAGAACCAACATTACTGGGCAACCACACCTGGTAAGGTCACCTTTATGCAGTAGAAAACACAATCATAATTACAGATCAAAACAAAAACAAATAATGCAACCCCTTATGGTCACTTCAGGGAATGTCAGGACCCTTCAGGATACTGGCAAATATGAGCATCCTTAGAGAAGAACCGCCCTTGTGACAAAAGAGCTGGCTAGATATAACATCGATTGAGCAGCCATTAGTGAGTCCCGGGTTCCCAGACGACGGTTGACTCACAGAATGGGGTTGTGGCTATAACTTCCTCTGGAAGGGGAAGCCTGTTGTGGAGAGAAATTGTATTTATGGAGTTGGCACTGCCAGCCGCCAACGCTTCCTACATAGGCTAACTGAAATACCTGTTGAGATCAACGAGCGCCTCAAGATGCTCCGAGTCCCACTGAATCACTTATGTGATGGCTTTTTCATCACTGCATACGTCCCAACACTGGATGAAGAGGATGATATTAAGGAGGTCTCCTACACTGACCTCGAAAGAGTGCTAACCTGTATCCCCAGAGAAGATAAGGTTGTGCTGCTTGGTGACTTCAATGCCAGAGTTTTCATAGATCCTGACCTTTAGCAGGAAACAATAGGGAGAAATGGACTAGGCAAGTGTAATTCCAACGGCCTACTCCTCCAAGGCAAGTGTGCTGCATACAACCTCACTATCACCAATACTTTGTTTAGGCAGGCCGACAAGTTCAAGGGGTCGTGGCAACACCCACGATCCAGAAGAGGTTTTAACACTAAGTGTTTGGAGGATTCAGTGGTAGCACATGTTTCAGAGAGCAGCTCGAACACGGGCTAATAAGCAACCCGACAACAAACAACCCAAATCCCATTGCAGAATGGGATATTCTCAAGACTGTCCTGACAAAAACCTGCAGAGAGACCCTGGGCCAGATCAAAAGAATACACCAGGACTGGTTTGATGAAAATGACCCGAAAATCAATGTACTCATCAATGACAAACGTGGTGCTTTAAATAACTGTCAGAACAACCCTCAGTCTTGGACCAAAGCTGATACCTTCCGCAAGAAGAAAGCGGCGGCCCAGCACGAACTTCGTAATCTAAAGAACGACTGGTTTAAAAATAATGCATGTGAAGCACAAAAACTTGCAGATCAGCACAAAATGCGTAAATTTTTCAATTCCACTAAAACATTTTATTGGTCAATCACTCAAGGAGCAGCCCCTCCGCTCATCCGACGGAAACTCCATGATTAAAGAGGAAGAAAGTATCCTTCAGCGCTGGAAAGAGCACTACCATTCACTGCTCAACCGAAACACCGATTGGACGTCCTGACTACCCAGCAGGTCCCTCAGCACCCAGAGCTGACCCACCTCTGCTATCCCCCATCCCTGGATGAGGTAGCTACTGCCATCAAACAGATAAAATATAACAAAGTCTCAGGGCCAGATGGAATCCCAACCGAGGTGTATAAAGCAGGAGGACCTCTGCTTACCAGCCGTCTTCACTCTTTCCTGGAGAATATATGGGTAAAGGATGAAATCCCCCAGGCTCTTAAAGAAGCCTTCATCGTCAACATATATAAGAACAAGGAAAACCGGTCAGAATGTGGCACCTAGCGCGGGACCCCTTAGCTGGCAAGATTATCGCCAGAGTCCTCCTAAACAGACTTCTTCCTGTGGCGGAAAACTTCCTCCCAGAATCTCAATGTGGCATCACTGACTTGACCTTTGCTGACAGCCAGATAAAAGGAAAAGTACAGAGAACAGCGTCGTGACCTGTACATGACCTTCATCGATCTAACAAAGGCCTTCGACTCGGTCAACGGGGAATCCCTCTGGCGAACCCTCAGCCATTTCGGTTGCCCACTAAAATTCATAGCCATTGTGAGGCAACTCTACGAGGGCATGAACGGCAGTGTCCTGCACAATGGTACCCAGTCTGAGTTCTTCCCCATCCAAACAGGGGCAAAACAAGGCTGTGTACTAGCACCACCTCTCTTTTCTATTTTCTTGGCTGCTTTCCTTATTCGTGCCAGTGCCAATTTAGCCGGCGGTGTGGACATCGAGTACCGGATGAAGGCTCTTTTCAGTATAAGATGACTCCAGGCAGGAACAAAGTAGGCAGTTTCCATTACTGAACTTCAGTATGCATACAACATCACCATTGTCGCTCACACTGAACACCACCCACAAGAGATCCCGAACCCCTTCGCAGATGTTTATGCATTCTTCGGTCTTGAGGTGAATGTACATGAGATTCAGATTGTCTTTCAGCCTGCTCCTGGTTCTGCCAAACCTTCACCATCCATCTAGCTTTACGGTACTACCCTCTCTAATGTTACCCACTTTCGGTATCTCGGTTCCCACCTGTCCACCACTGTGGACATCGATGAAGAGATTCAGCACCAGATCAGATGTGTATCTCAAGACTTTGTCAGACTCGGTATCCGTGTCTTCAGCTGTAGGGAGCTGAAATTAGCTACAAAGTTGCACGTATATCGAGCAGTGGTCCTCCCCACCCTGCTATATGGCAGCGAGACAAGGGTCACATACAGGAGGCACCTCAAGGCACTTGAAAACTTTCACCAACGTAGTCTACGCTCCATTCTCCGAATTCGCTGAGAAGACAAGAGAAAATATGTCAGTATTCTCACTAACACCAACTGTCGGAGCATCAAGACTACCATTATCCATGAACAACTACACTGGACTGGCCATTTTACCCACATGAATGACAGTAGACTGGCAGATTTCAGATTGACCCCGAGGGGGCTAGTTTATTGGGCACCCCCTTACATCCTGTGCAAGGTGAAGCGCAGAAGCGTTTACAGCGCCCAACAGGGAAGTATGAAAAGTTCATACTTGCCTTTAGTAGACTGGCAAAGCAGCTACTTTACAGTCACCTAACGAACAATATATGTAACACTGGCGGGCAACTGAAAAGGTATAAGACTAGTCTTAAGACAAACCTAAAAACGTGCCAAATAGACCACTTCACTTGGGAGATGATTACTCCAAACCGTAACCCTTGAGGGAGCACCACACAAGAAGGTGTCAATACTTTTGAGTTAGTCCGACTGCATACCGAGGCAGACAAGCGCCAACGTCGGAAACTCACTGCCACCATCCCTCCCTCACTAGATGTAGCCCTTCACATGTGCAACATCTGTGAACGACACTGCCGGTCCCTTATCGGCCTCTTTATTCACTTGAGAACTTACCAACGTAGGTGACATCCATAATAACTCATATCATTGCATAGTAGCTGGATGATCGCCATACTTTATTCTGAGTGACAGCAAAGTAGTACTGTATATGATTATGAGTTGCTTATAAATACTATATATATTTATGAGTGACTTATAGATTTATTGCTTTTAATTATATTATACACTAAGCTTTCAATCGCCTTATTTGTAATTTTCTCCTTTTTGGTTTATTAGAGTTTTGTCAATAGAAAATAAATAATATCTACAAAATGTACATTATTTTCAGGACTACCTTTAAGATTCCCAGTATAATTAATATGAAATAATCATACATTCTTGGCCACTGATAAAATACCCAAACGAGCCACCTGCATACCAACATTAGTGACCTATATGTCAAGTGTGGGATAATTTTCTCTACATTACGACACCAATCCACCTCTAGTCACAGTTGATGTGGATTTTTTGGGGGCTATTTCATTTGCAGTTGGGCTATTTTGTATAAACATCTGAAAAAAAAATCTTATTCCTACACCCCCTGTGGTAATCTGTCTCCAAACTGCCAACTTATATGACCTATAGCAAAACTATCCACCAGTCACGTTCGTCGTTACACGAACAATACCCATTTATTCATAAATAGTCATACTACTACTGCGACGGGGCAGTTTGGAGGCAGAGGATGCACAAGGGGCGTAGAAACACATTTTCACAACTGTACCAGTCTGGTGAAGATAATTGACCTCTTCCACCTTTTAGACACAGTCGATGACTGTCAACAATTCAAAGGACCGCCATGTGAGGTGACACGAGTTGTAGCGACTAATACGTATTATATTTTATATAATTTATCTGAGATAAATGTCAATGTTTTCCTGAATAATGAGGGGCTATCATGAACACCTCCCCGAAGTGTTTTTTCAAATGGTAATCATTCCTTTTTGGTAAGAGTTGGTTTGATTTACGATACGAATTGGTAATGGTATGCAAAAGTTTGTATGGGCACTAAATGGTATGTGGAGATAGAGAGCGCGGATGAAATGGCATCAGAAATACTTTTCAATATTTTTGTTTAGTTACCCAAAAAAGTGCGTTACAGAGAACAAAACATAACATGACTTAGAAAATGGATTTATTATATGGCTAACTTTTATTTTTATGGTCACCTGAATACTAGTGTAGCGTGCGGAGCTAACTGTATTGTACTGTACTGTACTGTATTGTACTGTACTGTACTGTACAGGGCCGGATTCAGGAGTGGGCAAAGTGGGCAGCTGCCCAGGGGCCTCCACAATCTGGGGGCCTCCACATATTACAATATTTTATTTATTTGTTTATTCATTTGGATTATTTTTATTTTCATTCTTTAAAATTCATGTTTATCTATTCCATCACGTAAAACTATGTTCAGCAGCTACTCCTTAAAATTCATGAATACCTGGTTTATCTATGAACCGTATATTTTTAATGAATGCTATTGTTTGTGTTGCTAATAATATATTTAGAATTCCACAAACATATAATGATTAAAAATGAACTACATGGAAAAACGAAATTGAGATTAATAAAAAAAAAATATTTTTTTCTTTATCACTTCCATTATGAATACCATCAGGGCGCTGTGTTCTAATTTCCTCAATATAACTGCATATGGCTTCAAAATTCTACAAAGAAGTGTTCAAATTTCAAAATTTTCCCGGGGGGCTTACAGCACCCCCCGGAACTCCCAGATGTTTCGGCTGCTTCACTCGCCACCCCACCCTCTTGGGTAGTTATAATGAGGGGGGCCTCCACAAAGAGGCTGCCCATGGGCCTCCACAGGTCTAAATCCGGCACTGGTACTGTACTGTAATGTTCTGTACTGTACTGTACTGTACTGTACTGTACTGTACTGTAATGTACTGTACTGTACTGTACTGTACTGTACTGTACACTCACCAACAAAAGTCCTGTCACCTCACATGCCCCTTCAAGAACCCAGAGATTAAGAGACCTCATAGGTTTATGAATCCATCTCTGGGTTCATGAAGAGGCAGGTGAGGCGACAGAACTTGTTGGCGAAAGTACACTGCTGAAAATGGTCTGGGCATATGCAGTTCAATCAAAACATCATCGAAGACTTGAAGCGTGCTGAGATGACCGCTCGTAATAAAAAGGTTGTGTTGTATTGTGTTGTGCTGTGTTGTAGTGTGCCAGTGTACAGTGTCCTGCATAATGGCACCCAGTCTGAGTTAAACAAGGGAGTGTACTGGCACCAACTCTCTTTTCTGTTTTATTGGCTGTCTTCCTTACTCCTGGCAGTGCCAATTTGGTAAACTTGGATTCACGTGAGTTACCTGTCGAATACCAAATTGCAGGTTACAAGCTAATCCATAAAAATAGGCAGATTAGGAAAGGAGACGGAGTAGCAATCTACGCCATGGATAATCTGAAGTGTGAAATAAATAAGGAAATAACAAACTGAACCGAATACAGCAAAAAATTTAATAGAATTAACCAATGGTAGGGAAAAATTAATCACAGGAGTAATATATACTCCTGTTCTTGATAGAGTTAATGAGAAACTTATTTGGGATGAAAAACGCAGGGCATCCAGACATGGCAAAGTCTGTATAGTTGGCGACTTCAACTTTAGCCAAATAGATTGGATTGACCTTATGGGTAACTTAGAATCAGAGGATTTTCTTGAGACAGTTTAGGACTGTTTCCTAAGTCAACATATAGCCGAACCCACCCGGGGTAATGTTAAACTCGATTTAGTTCTGTCAAACAGAGAAAACCTCATTCGCGATGTCGAAGTAGGGAACGAACTTGATAACAACAATCACAAAGAAGTAAGATTGAAATTTGAATTTAATGACCGTCGCAAGGAAAATTCCATTAAAGTCCCAGGTTTCAGAAGGACAAACTTTGATAGTTTCAAAAGGCAGCTATGAGAAGGGGTATCACGTTTGGGGGGTGAATTACATGACATAAAGTGAGATGACCTCATGCTATGTACCCACAGAGGGCGACATCACTTTTCCTGGAGACCCAACAACGATACCCGAGGCACCGACTATACACAAAGATAGTGAATAAAATAGATTAAACGAGGTAGTAACTAGTTACGATGTTAGAAAGCAAATAGAAAAGCTAAAGCCTAATAAGTCACCTGGTCCCGATGAGATATTTGCCAGAGTATTAAAGGAATGCAAGGGAGAGCTTAGTATGCCCTTAGCAAATTTGTTTAACATGTCCATAAAAACGGGTGTAGTACCAGAATCCGAGAGAATAGCGAATGTAATATCGATTTTCAATCAGGGAGATAGATCACTATCCTCTAACTACCGTCTAATCAGTTTAACATCAATTGTAGGCAAATTTCTGGAAGCAATAATTTCAAACTCTATTCGAAATCAACTGGAGAAGCACAAGTTGATCAATAATTCCCAACATGGCTTGACAAGCGGGCGTTCATCTATGATTAATTTTTTTTTCAGCTGTTTAGCTCTTTTCGAATCAGTGGACGACGGGTACGATTATGATGTGGTATATCTCGACTTTAGCACAAGCCTTCGACATAGACCCTCACTAAAGACTTAAACGAAAAGTGGAGGCTCGTGGCATTGGAAGAGATATTCTAAAATGGCTTAGGTCGTGGTTACAGGACAGAAAACAGCGAGTGAGCATTAACGGCACTAAATCCCATTGGAGAAACGTCACTACTGGAGTACCCTAAGGCTCAGTACTTGGTTCATTATTATTTATTACATACATGCGCGACATGGATATAGGCGTAGACAGCAACATAAGTTGCTGATGATACTAAAGTAGGGAGTGAAATTAATCTGACGAGGACTCCGCAAAACTACAGAAAGATCTAAAAAAAAAATTCGAATGGTCTGAATAATGGTAGATAAAATTTAATGTAGACAAATGTAAAGTACTTAGTCTAGCAGATGTAAACAGAGAAACCAGATACCAGATGACTAACGATGTTATAGAAAAACCCGACTGGGAAAAAGATTTAGTAAGCAATATGTATTTGCTCGAAAAAAGGCCAGCAAAGTACTTGGGTTCATACAAAGGAGTGTTAGTTACAAGACTAGCGAAGTTATCCTAAAACTATATCGTGTGCTTGTGAGGCCTCACTTGGATTACGCAGTTCAGTTCTGGTCACCGTACTGCAGAATGTATATAGAATCCCTAGAAAGAATTTAGAGAAGAATGGCTCTACGGCCCTGCATACATCAAACTGGTGATCTATTCCATCTACACATAGTTTGGCCTATTATAGCAAACCATAATTTGCTTTTCTAACAGCTTCATTTGTCCTTTCATTTATTTTTTCCAAAGTTATTTACATTGATGAAACAAAAACTTCATTTATGACATTGCTTCAGAGGAAAAATAGAATTGAGGTTTTAATCGGGTGAACGAGGTTTAAAATCGGGAATATCATCTATAATTACCCGATATTAAGTATAGTGGGTTAAGTGAGTCGTTTATCACTCCTTTCTCTGGCAAATTTCTTATAAGTGAGAGGATGAGAGAAAGAGAATAAAAACCACATCGATTGAGAATGAAAACACCAAGTTAGGACCATTAAAATGAATACAGGCGAGAGAGAGAGAGTATTGATCTCCAACCATAAAGGATTGAAGAGTGACACACAGTCCACCAGAAAACCAAGCTCTGTCTGTCTGTCTGTGTGTCTGTCTGTCTGTTACTACATGGCATTCTGCTTTTTCTGTTTGTCTCTCATTCTTACTTTTATCGGTCTTATTTTGTGCCATGACACCCTTATATATGTTTAATTTCTCCTATTATTCTTCCTATCATTCTTTCTTGCCTTTTTAATTAGTCTTCCTTCAATCCCTCCTCTACTGTTACCATTATTTATTTTTGTTATTATCATTCTGGTTTTGTGCGTTTATTCGTACCTTAATTGTTGTAGTTATTTATTAGTCTCATTTTGCTTCTTAGGTTTTATCTATGTCTCTTTTTCATTATCTGTTATTTCTGTCTTTCTTTCCCTATGGCTCTCTCTCTCTCGCTTTCAACATCTCTCTCTCTCTCTCTCATAATTTTTTATTGTTGAAGTAAAGTGTAATTATTAACCTTGTTTCACACTTAAAGTCCTTAGCCGTTGAAGCACAGTAATATCATTATAACGTCTTCATTTAAAAAGCATCACAAAAAAAATATAATTTAAAACTCCCTGGAAAAATTAAGGTTCTTTGCCGCCATCTCAAGCAGCCGAGAACATGGGTTTAGTTATGTTAGGTTAATGGTAACCTAACCAAACCTAACCTAACCTAACCTAATTTGACCTAAGCTAACCTAACCTAAGCTAAGCTAACCTAATCTAATCCAACCTAACGTAACGTAATCTAATTTTTCCTGATTTAACCTATATATATATATATATATATATATATATATATATATATATATATATATATATATATATATATATATATATATATATATATATATATATATATATATATATATATATATATTAGGGTGGTCCTTATTTTGGGGCAAAAAACAAATTTGCCTTTTTTTGTCACAGACCCTGGCAAAAGTTTTCATTTGGGGTAGAAACATTGCCTGTAAAATATTTTTTAAATATCTTAATAATTAAAGGTTGCTCAAGTCAAATGAAATTTAACAATATTATGCCTATGCTTAATGTTCATAACACATCATTTCCTAGCCCCAAGCCTGGGCCCCCCCCCACTTAGTCTAAGTGGGTATTAGCTGCTCAAGGCAGAGGTCGCATGAGGACCAGTCTCACTCTTTGTCGCCCAGTAAGGTCTGCTTGAGGGCGTTAGGGAATGCTTTCCTGTGGTCAGCAACTGCCTGCAGTAGATACTGCAGTTGCTGTTCGTCCTTGGTGATGCGGCCTGAGAAATCTTGGACTAAGGCTACTCCTCTTTCTACATGATCATTGATCACAGACAAAGCTTGTACACTGGCTTTTGCATTTTGGAAGCCAGGATCATCTTTCCACTGTTCTACTGGGAGGGCCAGGAAATCTGTATTCAAGTTGAGCTTTTTGAAAAATGATTTTGTGTTCTTTGTCGTGAAATCATATAGGTTCTTCACTTGGAGTGTGTCTGGATTGATTGTAACCCGTTTGACATGCTTTTCTTCTCCAATAACGATGTTCATAGCTTCCAACATGCGGTCCTTCACTGCTGGGAGAACATCGTCATCAAAGAAGGCCAATGCAACCAACTCTTCTGACAAGTACCACAGGTGTCTCATCATTTTCTGGAAAGTTGCCTTTGATATGACATCGCTGATGGTACTGTAGTCTTGTAGAGCTGTAAGCAACATCAGATCTCCTTTTGGTGCCTTTGCAGCAAGTGGAGCAGTTGTCCAAGCCTTCACATATATTTGGGCAAAGAAAATGCACAAATCCCTTAGTCCTCTGTTCTCCTCTGGAGTAAGCTTAATCTGAGAACGGAATAACCACACTTTGAAGGAATAAATGGTCTTTACCATCCATCGTGCTTGTTGCATTGCACTAGGAGCAGAAAATCGTACTCCCCGAGAAGGTGATGTTCCAAGGAAGATGGAGGCCAGCTCTAGCAGCTCTCGATAATCATCTCGAAGCTGTGTCTCCAATAGAGCCTTCTCAATGAAGTTGGTTAGTTCGTCCCTAACAGCTCTGACCGATTCTTCTGCCAGATCGTCGGTGGAGGAGTCTTCAACTTCTGCTTGTCAATTTGTTCCCATTTGGCTTGGAATCTTCGGAACAGCTGTATGTCAGGAGCAGCTGAGTGCCCCATTACAGCTTCAAAAGCAGCTCTAGCTACAAGTTCTAGTACATGGTGGAGGCAGGCAAAATATAGCAAATCACGACCCAGAAACTGCTCAATTTTGACACACGCACCCTTGTGGTGACCAGTATTTGAGCTTGTTGTATCAAAACACATGCCATGCACGATGTCTGCAATGTGCCATTGTTGCAAAGCCTTCACAACAGCTTTTGCTTTTTCATCACCGGTACCAGAGGGAAGTTTTGGATCAGCAAGAAGTTGGGAGGTGCCATTGCCTGAGACAAGAACTGGGAGTCTGTCAACATGGCCCCCATGCCCCGTCAAATCAGGCATCAATTTACCATCCCAGCGAAAAATTAAAACTGACTCTGGTTTGAAGTTTGAAATGATTTCAGCTGCCCTGCTACTGCGATGATGCTGACGTTTCCTCCTGATGCTTGATCGATTCAGAATCAATTCACTGACATCATGGCCCAGACTCCGAGCAGTTTGGGTGACAATGTGCATGGCCATTTTATCTGAGGACTTGGTCCGATCTAATGCTGCAGAAAGTTCTTGAGTTAGAACTTTTTTTCGCCCACGCTTTTAGACAGTAGGTGGAGTTTGAAGTGCTGATGGGCCAAGAACTGGGTTGGATTCCTCAGAAGAAGACGTACTACTGCTGTCCAAGACAACGATGGCCTGGCATTTTTTGGCTTCTTCCTCTGCACTGTCTGCAGTCAACTTCCTTTTCATTGCCTTCTTGAGAGATTTTTCTCGTCGTTTCTGTCTTTTCAGGAATACTTTGCCAAGAGATGACATTGCCCCACGACCCCCTTTTTCTCGTTGCGCTATTAAGAAATCCTTATCCTCCTGAACTGTCATCATATTCAAAGCATTCACATGTGCAATGTTAAAGAGATCTTCAAATGTATCAGCAAACTCTTTCTCTTTCTGCTTTTGAGTTTCTGTCTTTCTTGAAGAGTTCTTTTTCAAACTACTCCACTTGTCAAACATTTTGTGCACTTGATTCACACAATCTGGTTTGTGGTGTGCGGGAATGTTTGCTTTTGTCCAAAATTGAACAACTTTGACTGTGACTTCCCCAGCTGCCACTCTGATGGTTTTTTTCTGTATGCGATGCAGGCTTAAAAAATACTGTAACACTTGCCTGTTTGAAGGTAACTTAGCCCCTGTAATGTCATCACATAATGTCTTTATCAAATACACATTTTCCCGTGTTTTTACTCCTGCATTAGCCATTTTGACCTGAGGAATAAAGAAATTAACTATTAATATAAATTAATAATGAGAATACTGCTTCTAATTTCCCCAATCATCAATCACGACCAGCAAAAACTCACAACAATCGTGCCAAATGCGACGCACTAGTGGTGGGCGTAATTGGCTACAAAGTAATCGACTACATCGATGACTTAATTATTGACAGCTTCAAGCAACCTTTAAATATTAATATATTTCAAAATAACTCTACACACAATGTTTTTGTCCTAAATGGACACTTTTAGCAGGGTCCGTGGTAAAAAATTTCAAAGTGGAAAAATAAGGACCACCCTAATATATATATATATATATATATATATATATATATATATATATATATATATATATATATATATATATATATATATATATATATATATATATATATATATATATACAGTATATGCCAGTAAATCACTGTAGGTACGCGTGATCCATGTATATGCACTGTAGATAACCATAAGGGAAAAAGGAAACACGAAGTTCCCAAGCGCTTTCGTGTAATTCACATCTTCAGGGATGAGTACAAACAGTTTGTACTCACCCCTGAAGATGTGAATTACACGAAAGCGCTTGGAAACTTCGTGTTTTCTTTTTCCTTGTGGTTATCAGCATATATATATATATATATATATATATATATATATATATATATATATATATATATATATATATATATATATATATATATATATATATATATTCGGTCTCTAAAACTCTTTTTAGCCATCCAGCTCTGTATTCCGTTATTTTGTCACAGATTCACCTCCGACATTCTAAAACATTTGTTAAAAAATACTCCCCGGTACCTTTCGCTCTCGGCCAATAGCGGTTAAGGGCTGGAATATTATTTTGGCGAAGTTGTTTCCTTATCGGTCAGGAGGAGAAGGTATATATATACAAGGTATATATATATACAAGGTATTAGAAACGTTCCTGTGTTCCTACCTGCAATAATTATCAAGACAATTGTTCCTTGTTATACAGCTTTATACTTAAAGTAAATAGTTACAAATTTTACTGTAAGCACAAAAACGTAAATAAATATATTTTCAATTAGTGCAAGTTCACAGGGACTTTTCTAATACCCTGTATACATATATGTGTGTGTGTTTTGTGTGTGTGTGTGTGTGTGTGTGTATGTGTGTGTGTGTGTGTCTTTACTTTACACATTTCAGCCTCCTCAAAGGCTTTTGTGAACAAAAGGTGATTAATGGT
This sequence comes from Homarus americanus, assembly GCF_018991925.1. Lineage (NCBI taxonomy): Eukaryota > Metazoa > Arthropoda > Malacostraca > Decapoda > Nephropidae > Homarus > Homarus americanus. The sequence continues at coordinate 9,717,317 of NW_024749779.1, read as the reverse complement.
AAGTCATCCATCACGGGTGCCTGGGAAGGATGTGTCGTGTCCTAACCAATCTCTCTCTCTCTCTCTCTCTCTCTCTTATTTTTTTTAACTGTCACCGACTACAGTGAAACCTCATCCCTGTTTCATGACCAACACCTGGAGTCTTGTGCTTCATGTTTAATATTTGATCGCTGTGTGTACCTGCGAGTCTCCGAGATCTACGACCAACACCGCCAATATTTAAAAGATCCATGATGAGTTTTTTTACTTATTTAGACAGACGGCGACGGATACCCAAAGCGAGTGAGGACCGAGCCTTTGACATCTTTTTTTTTTTTTCATTTATTGGGCACCCCCCTACATTCCTGTGTAAGGTGAAGCGCAGAAGCGTTTACAGCGCCCAACAGGGAAGCATGCTCAGTTCATGCTTGCCTTATGTCTCATGAGTTAAGGGCGTAGATGCCTGAAAAGTTGAGGGCGTAGAAGCCTGAAGAGTCGAGGGCGTAGAAGCCTGAAGAGTCAATGGTTTATGTCTAAGCAAGTTATTGGAAGTTCCAACTTGTCCCTGAATGCGAATTCGCAACTTTCGACTTAAAGCAGGCTCGGGAATCGAACCCGTGACATCTTGCTGCCTTTGACGTCATGGAGCTGAATCTGTGGTGTTGATGATCTGAGAATATATATTAAGAAATAATATAATGAATGGTACAAGCGAAGAGAATTTTGGAAAGGTCTCCTTGAAGGAGTCCCAGTCTGCCCGTTTGAGGTTTGACCTGATGTTGGCAGGGCTCATAATGGGATTGGTTGAGAGCGTCACGACGACTGGCAGGTGGTCGCTGGTACTAATGGGTCCGGTGGTAACGTGCCTGTTCAGGACGACCTCGTTGTTAGAGAGGATTATGTCAGGTGTTGTGGCACTGGCACGTGTGATCAATGTCGGGAAATCTGGCCAGAGGTGTTGCAGTTTTCCCCTTCTGATGTTGTCATACAGCGCCACACCGACGTTGTTCTCATTACCGTGTCCGAGTATGGCGTGGCTCGCATTAAAGTCCCCTATGATATATGTTGGTTTTCTGTGGCGTAATAATAATAATAATAAAGAACCATGAAGAAATACAAAAATGAAAAAAAGATAAAAAGTGAGAAACAATATTTGTATGTTGTGTTGTCAACAGCAAGAGAAACAATTGTTACCCTGTAATTGTATGTAAATGAAGCAGAAAGTCACATCAGCAACCTGGGACTTGGTCACAATTTTCGCAGTGCCTACATTAGGTCTCGGCACATCCTCAGTAAATCACGATCTAAATCATCACTGGTTCCTCTAACTGGAGAAATAAGAAGGTGCCTTATCAACTAGGTTTATAGAATTTATGCAGAAATAACTCGGCCAAAATAACATCTACATGCCTCTATTACCACACCGAAACAAAATAACTTCTGTTATTATTAATATTATTATTTTAATGTTTTCAAGTGGGTCTACGTTGAATTGTTCACTCACTAACTCAGTTTTCCATTTATTCATTCATTCACTCTTTCATTCACGCATTCACTCACTTACTCACGTACTCACTCACTCACTGACGCAGATTTGACAATATTTACCGACTAATTATTATTGATATTGGCAGTCATGATATTACATGATTATTATTATTATTATTATTATTATTATTATTATTAGTAGTAGTAGTAGTAGTAGTAGCAGTAGCAGTAGTAGTAGTAGTAGTAGTAGTACTTCTTGCACTTCCATCAAGACTGGGAGGGATGGGACTCACAAATCCAGAGGAGATTGCTGCCACTGAACATCAAAATTCAATTAAGCTCATGGCAGCCCTCACGGACCACATAATATCCCAGAATGCAACAGGGGAAGTGGATACCAGTGAAGTAAATAAGATTCGTAGGTCCATTTCGACAGATCGACAGCACTGCCAAAATGATAAGTTGCAGCAACTGTTGCTGCAGGTACCAGAAAATTTGAAAAAAAAGTAGCTATAGCGCAGGAGGTGGGAGCCTCGAACTGGTTAACTACGTTACCAATAAGGGCAAATGGTTTCAGTCTTAATAAACAAGAATTTACAGATGCCATTGCTCTAAGGTACGGTCGGCCAGTAGAAGGTTTGCCCTCCCAATGCGTGTGTGGCTCTTCCTATGATGGCGATCACGCCATGGTGTGCAAGAAGAAGGGCTTCATATGCATGAGGCATGACGAGGTAAGGGACCTCACACCAAATATGTTGAAGGAAATATGTCGGGATGTCATGGTAGAACCGACCCTCCTTCCATTGGATGATGAGATCTTCCAACACAGGACTTCAAACACATCTAACGAAGCCCGTGTGGACGTCAGTGCTTAAGGATTCTGGACGCGGGGACAGCGAGCTTTCTTCGACAACAGGATTTTTTATCCCGTGGCCGCTTGTTACCGTAACTTAGCTCTTGATGCTGAACAAATGAGGAACGAGAACGACAAGATGAGGGAATACGGGGAGAGAATTCAGAACGTTGATCAAGGCAGCTTCACTCCTCTAGTGTTCACAACCTCTGTTGGGATGGGACCATCATTAAGATGCTTCTACTCCAGACTCGAGGAGGTGTTATCTGAACGGAAGCAGCAGCCCAAAAGTTACGTTGCAGCCTGTTTCAGATGTCGACTGTCCTTCTCTCAACTTAGGTCTGCTTTGCTCTGCCTCAGGGGAACGAGAGCATCGGCCCCAAAGCCGACAACAGTTGCAGATATTGACTATGAGGCAACAGTCACTGAATGCCGCATAGATCTGCAGCTCAACTAACTCAACACAGCTAGGACCTAGGATAGCTACTTATGTATTTGGACATTTAATTTTAAGGTAATAAAATGGTGGCGAAGGTATGGCTATAAGGGGAGGATGGAGGCCATTTTAAAAATAAAATAAGTAGTAGTAATAGTAATAGTAGTAGTAGAAGTAGAGGGATGGGACAAAGTGCAAGATGCTTCTACTCCAGACTCGCGGAGGTTTTATTTGAACGGAAGCAGCAGCCCAGAAGTTACGTTGCAGCCTGTTTGAGATGTCGACTGTCCTTCTCTTTGATTAGTTCTGCATTACTTTGCCTCAGGAAAACGAAATCTTTGGCCCCAAAACCAACAACAGTCGCAAATATTGACTACGAGGCAACAGTAACTGAATGCTGCAAATATTTGTGGTTTAACTAACTCAACAAAGCTACGGTAGCTACTTTTGTATTATGATATTTAATATTAAGGTAATAAAATGGTAGCAAAGGTGTGACTATTCGGGAAGGCTGGAGACCACATTAAAAAAATAGTAGTAGTAGTAGTAGTGATAGTAGTGTTAATTGAAAGGAAGCAGCAGGCCAGAAGTTATGTTACAGCCTGGTTAAGATGTCGACTCTCCTTCCCCTGCTTAGGTCTGCATTGCTCTGCCTCAGGGAACGAGAACATCGGCCTTAAAGCCGACAACGGTCACAGATATTGACTATGAGGCAACAGTCACTGAATGCCGCACAGATCTGCGGCTCAACTAACTCAACACAGCTAGGGTAGCTACTTATGTATTAGGATTATTAATTTTAAGGTTATAAATTGTGACTATTGGGGGAGGCTGGAGGCCATGTTCAAAAAAAAAAAGTATTAGTAGTAGTTCACGGTAAGAATATCCATCACAGGACTTCCAACACATCGAACGAAGCCCATGCAGACATTACCGATGACATCGAGCCTTCATCGACATCAGGATTTTTTATCCCATGACCGCATGTCACCGTAACTTAGCTCTCGACGCTGCACACAGGAGGAACGAGAATGACAAGATAAGGGCATACGGAAGGAAAATTTAGAAAGTTGATCAAGGCAGCTGAAGGAGAAACATCACCCTGCAAGTGAAGACGAAGGCGTCAGGTTCCAGGGTGACTACATCCCACCAAATGCTGTCCTGTTCGAGAAAATATCAGGAGGAATGGTTTGGAAAAAGGCACTGAAAACTCAGGGAGGGACAAGCCCTTCAGGTCTGGAAGCAAATGGTTGGAGAGTCATCCTCAGTACTAACAAGTTTGACCCCGTAGCAAGGGATCTCTGCACTGCCATTGCCGCCTTTGCAAGAAAGCTAGCAACTTCGTGCTGCCAAAACATCCATGCTCTGACTGCCTGCCGCCTCATTTCCCTGGATAAGAATCCAGGATGTAGGCCTATAGGGGTGAGGGAAGTGCTGAGGCGGATCATCGGAAAATGCATAATGGAGGTGGTAAACGATTATGTCAGGGCAGCAGCAGGGAACCTGCAAGATTGTACTGGCCACCAGGCTGGAGGGGAAGCTGCCATTCACCCCATCAGAACGATATTTGAGCAGCGTGATTGTGAGGTTGTTCTCCTGGAGGACGCTTCAAACGCGTTCAACATACTTAACCGCAAGGCCGCACTGCACAACATCAAGATCAAGTGTCCAAGTTTTGCAATGTATGTTGAAAATACCTATAGGAATCCATCAGACCTCTATATAGTAAACAACAAGGCTCTAGGGGGTGATACAATCACACAGTCAACTGAGGGAACACACAATATAATTTGAAACAACCGAGGTCAAGCAAGTGGCGTATGCTGACGACCTTATAGGAGCAGGAAAAGTGGAGGACATCAAAAAGTGGTGGGACCTGGTAACATCACGAGGTCCACAAATAGGGTACCACCCAAGCGCCAGCAAGTTCTTCCTCATTGTGAAGCCAGAACATTATGAACGGGCAATGGAGGTGTTCGGTGTTAGTGAGGTCAAAATAAAAAGGATGGCCATACACACCTAGGCGCAGTAATCGGCACGACGGACTTTAAGACAGAGTACGTAATGGGAAAGGTGAATGAGTGGGTTGGGGAAATCTAAGCTCTGTCTGATATTGCTAACACAGAGCAACATGCGGCTTTTGCGGCATTCACCCATGGAGTCGAGCATCGCTGGAACTACCTGATGCGCACTATCCCTGATATCGGACCCCTCCTCCATCCTCTGGAAGAAGCTATCATTGTCAATTTCACTCCCAAATTAGTGAAACACCTTCACTTAACCCCAGCAGAAAGATCACTCCTTGCACTACCACCGAGACTGGGAGGAATGGGATTGACCAATCCAGAGGACATTGCTGCCACCGAACATCAAAACTTAGTTAAGCTCACGGCAGCCCTCACTGACCACATAATAGCTAAGATCGCAATAAGTGAGGTGGATACCAGTGAAGTAAACAAGATTCGACTTTCCATTACGCCAGAACGACAGCACGGCCAACGTGATAAGTTGCAGCAATTGATGCTGCAAGTACCAGAGAATTTGAAAAAAAAAGAAGCGATAGCACAGGAGGTGGGCGCCTCGAAATGGTTAACCAATAAGGGCAAATGGTTTCACTCTCAATAAACAAGAATTTACAGATGCCATTGCTCTAAGGTACGGTTTGCCCTCCCAATGCGTGTGTGGCTCTTCCTATGACGTCGATCACGCCATGGTGTGCAAGAAAGAGGGCTTCAAATGCATGAGGCATGACGAAGTAAGGGATCTCACAGCAAATATGTTGAAAGAAATCTGTCGTGATGTCAGGGTAGAACCGACCCTCCTTCCATTGGACGGTAAGAATTTCCAACATAGGACTTCAAACACATCCAACGAGACCCGTGTTGACGTCAGTGCTCGAGGATTATGGACGCAGAGACAGCGAGCCTTCTTCGACATTAGGATTTTTGATCCCATGGCCGCATGTCACCGTGACTTAGCTCTCGATGCTGCACGCAGGAGGAACGAGAACGACAAGATAAGGGCATAAGGGGAGAGAATTGAGAACGTTGATCAAGGCAGCTTCACTCATCTGGTGTTCACAACCTCTAGTGGTATGGGACCAAGTGCAAGATGTTCCTACGCCAGACTCGCGGAGGTGCTATCCGAACAGAAGCAGCAGCCCAGAAGTTATGTTACAGCCTTAATGAGATATCGACTGTCCTTCTCTCTCCTTATGTCTGCTTTGCTCTGCCTCAGGGGAGCGAGAGCATCAGCCCCAAAGCCGACAACAGTTGCAGATATTGACTATGAGGCAACAGTCACTGAATGCCGCATGGATCTGGGGCTCAACTAACTCAACACAGCTAGGGTAGCTACCTATGTATTAGGATATATAATTTTAAGGTAATAAAATGACGGCGAAGGTGTTACTATTGGGTGAGTAGTAGCAGTATTAAGGTAATAAAATGGTGGCAAAGATATTGCTATTGGGGGAGGTTTGAGGCCATTTAAAAAACAAAGTAATAGTAGTAGTATCTAAATAATTAATATTAACAGTATCAAAGGTAAACGATATTACTCTCTTATGAAATCAGAATTATTTTACATCAACTAATTTTTATTATATAAGTCCCTCAGAAAAGACTTGCTACATCTAATGTAAATGAGTTTATTGTACAATTGTAAATTACCTACTGTGGTGGTAGTCAACACGGCAGAGTTAGGAAGTTACAAGATGTAATTCTCTATTGTAATATTAATCAAAATTATCTTCAGAACTTTTATTATTATTATTATTATTATTATTATTATTATTATTATTATTATTATTATTATTATTATTATTATTATTATTATTGCTATTATTATTATAATTATTATTATTATTATTATTATTATTATTATTATTATTATTATTATTATTATTATTATTATTATTATTATTATTATTATTATTATTATTATTATTATTATTATAATTATTATTATTATTACAATTATTATTATTATTATTATTATTATTATTATTATTATTATTATTATTATTATTAATATCATCATCATCATCACTGTTAATATCATCATCACCGTCATAAGAATTATCATCACCATCATCATCATCACCCAACCCAAGGACTACCACCAGGACAAGGACATCCACCAGACCGAGGACAACCACCAGACAGAGGACCACCACCAGTGCAAGGACGACAACCAGTCCGAAGACCACCGCCAGACCGAGGACCACCACCAGACAGAGGACCGCCACCAGTGCGAGCAGCACCACCAGACAGAGGACCATCACCAGTGCGAGGACCACAACCAGTCCGAAGACCACCGCCAGACCGAGGACCACCACCCTGACAGAGAACCACCACTAGACCGAGGACCACCAACACTCCGAGGACCACCACCAAGTTGAGAACCACCATCAGACCAGGGACCACCATCAGACGGAGGACCACCACCAGACCTGGGGACCACCACCAGGCCCGGGAACCACCATCTGACCAGGGACCACCATCAGACGGAGGACCACCACCAGACCCGGGAACCACCACCACCTGAGGACCACTACCAGACCTGGGGACCACCACCACCGAGGACCACCACCAGACCGAGGACCACCACCAGTCCGAGGACCACAAGTCCGAGGACCACCACCAGACCGAGGACCACCACCAGACTGAGGACCACCACAAAACCGAGGACCACCACCAGACGAGGTCCACCAACACTTGAGGACCACCACCAAGCTGAGAACCACCATCAGACCGAGGACCAACACCAGACCGAGTACCACTACTAGTCCGAGGACCACCACCAGTCAAGGAGGACCATCAGCAGACCGAGGACCATCACCAGTCCGAGGACTCACCACCAGTCCGAGGACCTTCAGCAGACTGAGGACCATCACCAGACCGAGGACCACCACCAGTCCGAGGACCACCACCAGACTGAGAACCACCACCAGTCCGAGGACCACCACCAGACCGAGGACCACCACCAGACCGAGGACCACCAATAGTTGAGGACCACCATCAGATCGAGAACCACCACCAGACCGAGGACCACCACCAGACAGAGGACCACCACCAGTCCAAGGACCCACCACCAGACGAGGACCACCACCAGACCGAGGACCATCACCAGTCTGAGGACCACCACCAGACAGAGGACCACCACCTGACAGAGGACCACCACCAGATCGAGGACCACCACCAGACCGGAGGACCATCACCAGTCCGAGGACCACCACCAGACCGAGGACCACCACCAGACCGAGGACCACCACCAGACCGAGAACCACCACCAGACCGAGAACCATCACCAGACCGAGGACCACCACCAGATCGAGGACCACCACCAGACCGAGGACCATCACCAGTCCGAGGACCACCACCAGACTGAGGACCACCACCCTGACAGAGGACCACCACCAGTCCGAGGACAACCACCAGTCCGAGGACCATCACCAGACCGAGGACCACCACCAGACCGAGGACCACCACCAGACCGAGGACCACTACTAGTCTGAAGATCACCACCAGTCCGAGGACCATCAGCAGACCAAGGACCATCATCAGTCCGAGGACCACCACCAGTCCGAGCACCTTCAGCAGACCGAGTACCACCACCAGACCGAGGACCACCACCAGTCCGAGGACCACCACCAGACCGAGGACCACCACCAGTCCGAGGGCCACCACCAGAACGAGGACCACCACCAGACCGAGGACCACCACTAGACTCGAGGACCACCACCAGATCGAAGACCACCACCAGTCCGGAGGACCATCACCAGATCGAGGACCACCACCAGATCGAGGACCACCACCAGTCCGAGTACCACCATTAAATTGAGGACAATATTAGACCGAGGATCACCACCAGGCTTAGGATCAACACTAGACCGATGAGGACCACCACCAGACCGAGGAGGAACACCATCAAGCCAAGGAGGTCCACCATATTTCCCAGGACTACCACAAGACCGAGGACTACCACAAGACCGAGGACCACCATAAAACCGAGGATCACCACCAGACTGAGGACCACCACCAGGCCGAGGACCACAATTACACCGAGGACTACCATTAGACCAAGGACCACCACCAGACCGACTGCCACCACCAGGCCGAAGACCACTATTACACCGAGGACCACCACTAGACCGAGGACAATCACCAAACTGACGAGTTCCACCAGGCCGAAAATCACAATTACACCGAGGACCACCACTAGACCAAGGACCACCACCAGACCGACTACCACCACCAGGCCGAAGACCACTATTACACCGAGGACCACCACAAGGCCGAGGATCACCACCAGTCCGATGAGGACCATCAAATCCATTAGGACCATTAGGGATAGAAGAAGTAATACTGTTATGGAACATCATCCGGCACGTGACATTGTAACAAGAAATATATTGATGAATAGATTTATATGATGAAGCTAATATCCTTCTTCAAATACACGTAATGATTACTCAATAATCTGTATCCCTCACAGTTATAGCTTGAATTTTAAACCACCTAACTCACAAACTAACCAAGATTTCGGAAACAGAATACACTAGTAAGCATTTATTACTCATATTTACTGCTGCTCGCGGGTAAGAAATCAATGGTAGGGGATATAGTATGGGAAAATATATATTCAAACGTATATGCCATGAGGCTCTTGATTCCCGAAGATTTATTCACGAAAGGCCTATAATTCTAAAGTAATATCTTCAAAGATAACTAATATTTATTTAGAATTTCTTTTTTATTAATTGAGTTTAGACATTTTTTTTTCACAGAAAAGATAAGTCCCATGTGTGTGTGTGTGTATAGGACAAAAGCCCCTTAAGATAAATACACCCTGGGACAAAAGCCCACCGGACAAAAGCTCCTCGGACCTTTCCCCTAGGACAATAGCCTCCTCGGATAACAGCCCCTGGGACAGAAGTCCTGGTAAAAAGACCCTAAGGACTTAAAAATACAAATAACTTTTTAAATTATTATTTTCATTCCTTATTTTGTACAGTTTATAAACACTTCTCTGACATGTAAAATATTACATAGATCAAAAGACTGCACTACTTAACATAACCTAACCTAACCTAACATTTTTTGCACTTTAACTGACAGGCTTTTGTCTTGGTGACTTTTTTCTTAATGGACTCTTGTCCGGACCCTAAGTGTGTGTAATAATAATAATAATAATAAAAATAATAATAATAATAATAATAATAATAATAATAATAAACGGTTTATTAATAGAGTTGCAGCCGGTGGCTGAAAATATACAGACTTACATTTGATTTAGACATAATTATATAATATGCATTGAATACATTAACAGGGCTGTACAATACATAAATCAGGAGTTGTTTATTATTTTAATAATAGATGGGATGGTGCTGTTCTTATATCTATCGGTGCGGGCTCTTATGGGCTGAATTTTGTTGTAGTGGCGGACTGCGCGAGTCGGGTGGGGGGCTGCAGGTGGCAGGAGGTGTCGATGACGAGGGTGGTGCAGTAGTCCACTGCCAAACCTTTCCAGTGCTTAGTGGTGGAGGTCACTGAGGGATGGCATTTCCAGGGTGGAGAGAGCGTTGGTGTAGCCGGAGTATTCTGTGCCGAGCATGATTCTGCAGGCCCTTTTCTGTACCTTCTCTAGCTGACGTTGTTGGGTGGAGTTGAGAGAAGACGACCAAGCTGGTAACGCATACGTCAGTTTTGGGGAGAATAAAGGTTGTAGATGGTCCTCAGCTCTGGCATGGGTGTCCCAAGTGACCTAAGTCGTCGTAGCATGTAGAGATAGATGAGGCTGCCTTGACTGAACACAGTCAGGCAGCCTTCAGTCAAGTTTGTTGTCTAGGTTACACCCAGGAGTTTGCAGACTGCACCAGTTGAGAGGATGGGCACCCATCTGACTGCTGGGCTTGCATTGGAGTGGTGGCGGTATTGATGTGCATGACTACGGTTTTGGTGTGGTTGATGGTGACCTTGTTCTCTGTAGTCCACGCCTGTAGCCGTCCAGGTGCCTTGTAGCGATGAGTAGTCTGGTGCGCGGTTGTCCACTGAAACCCCCCAGTGCAGTCATCCACGTACCCACCTGTGAGGAGTGTCCGATAGAGCGTCGTTGATCAAGATGAGGAAGACAGTGGTCCCATCTGTCTCCTCGGAACACCGTGTGAGGTGTTGGAATGTGTAGACCAAGCCCTGATACCTCACTGCCTGGCGACGTCCACTCAAGAAATCAGTGAGCCATGAGATCAGGTTGGTGGGCAGCTCTAGTAATAGCCTTTGTTGATAACAGTGCAGTGATCAACAAGGTCAACGGCCTTCCTGAAGTCCACCAGGGCAACGGCCAGTGATGTCTTACGTTTCTGCAACTTTTGTGCAGAAAATCCAGAAAGCTCACCAAGCAGTGTGATGTAGAGGAGGTCCTCATATTGCCAAATTGCTGTGGATCAATTGACTGATAGATACTGGCAATGCCCACTAAAACAAAGTCCTCACAAAGTAGACTGGGTATGGGGAATGGCAACTGGCCTGAGGTCGTTAGGGGACTGTGGGGTGGTGACTTTGGGGACGGGGGTGACAAATGCGGTTTTCCATTCATTAAGGCATTTGCTTTGTCTGAGGGATGCATTAATAATAGAACAGAGGGGGTGGCAAGTTCGACTGCAAACTCCTTGTATATTTTGATTGGGAGGTCAATTGGGGTCATGGAACGTTTGGATTTAAATTTCAGGAGGTTGTTGGCGATTTCATATGGTTGAACACTGGGAGGGGTGTGTGTGTGTGTGTGTGTGTAAAATGGGCTGCAATTTTATATAATACTATATTGTTATTACAGGTTAGGAATGAGTAGGTAAAACTTGGTAGGATTAGGTTAGGTGTAGGTTTGCTTTAGTTACGTTAGATTATGTTAGGATGGGCTAAATTACCTTAAGCTAAGTCAGGTTAGGTTAGGTTAATTTAATTTGTGTTTGGTTATGTTAGGTTAGGTAAGTTTAGGTTCTGTTATGTTATGTTATGTTAGGTTAGGTTAGGTTAGGTTAGGTTAGTTTAAGGTAATTTAATTTACGTTGGTTATTTATGAATAAATTAGGGTAGGCTAAACTAGGTTAAGTTTTATCAGGTTTGGTTAGGTTTGGTTAGGTTATGTTAGTTTAAGTTCTAGTAGATTATGTTTGGTTAGATTAGGTTAGACTATTTTAGGCTAGGTTAGGTTAGGTTAGGTTAGTTTATTTCAGGTTAGGTTAGGTTAGGTTAGTTTATTTCAGGTTAGGTTAGGTCAGGTCCTATCCAGTTAATACTGATCATATTTTAAGTGAAATTTATTTCTTGTTTATTTACATAATTACTCCAATATTCACGGAAGTTCTTATTTTGAAAACATCAAAAACTTACTGAAATTATGACCACGCGATGTTACCCCCTGAACACTTGAGTCATACCCAAGGGGAGGAAGAGTAGAGGAATGGACTAAGAGAGGAAGTGAGAGACGGAAGGAGTGAGGGAAGGAAAGAGGGAGGGAAATATGGAAAGAGGGATGTAAGAGGAGAGAGGGTAAAGAGACAGGAAGGGAAGGAGGGAGAGCGGAAGGACAAGAAGGATGGAGGAGAAAAGAAAGGATGGAGGGTAGGGAAAGAGGGATGAATGAGGGGAGGGGAGGAAGAGGAGAAGGAGGGAAGGATGGAGGTAAGGGAAAAGGATGAAGATGAAGGGAGGAGAGAGGGAAGAGGTAAAGAGGGAGCGCGGGGGGGGAAGGGAAGAGGGAAGATAGAGGAGGGGAATGTGGGGGAGGGGATGTACTGACTTGATGTAAGAGCCATTTGGGTCACCAAGAGTTAGTTGGTTTCACACAAACACACACACACACACACACATATATGTGTTTAGTCATTAATCTACTTTATGCACGAGTGCAAAATATTTAACAAGTAATGAAGACTTCTGCCTTTTTGTTACACATACCGCACATTACCAAATGATTAATTGCGAGACGAAATTGACTAAGATTGTTTAGTGAGTTTTATTTTGACACAAAAAAAAAAATAAATATATAATAAATAATAAATATATATATATATATACGTATATATATATATAAATATATATATATATATATATATATATATATATATATATATATATATATATATTATATATATATTATATATATATATATATATATATATATATATATATATATATATAGAGAAAAAAAAAAGAGAGAGAGATAATAAACCCAGATCCTTGTCATACTCTCATCAACTCATCCTCCACTTTGTATGGAGAATGACCACAATATTTTTGACACTCCCTCAAAACACCATAGCCGCCACTCACGGCGCAAGCGTCTCAGCTTCACCTCACACTGTTACTTGTCACCACGCTATCAATATGTAAAACTCTATTCTGCAATATAAATAATGCAGAAACTTCGGGTAGGATCTGTAAAACCTACCGCCGAAGAAGATTTGCATAATTAATTGTGTGATCACGCTGGGAAAAACTTCAATGACTCAAAAGGAAGTATTGACCGTCGATGTGCCAGGCTGTGACACTTTAACAAACTGAAGTGTCGCGCACATTATTCATGCATAGTTGTCCTCATGCGCATGTACAGACGCAGACACATAGCCAATAAGAGAGAGAGAGAGAGAGAGAAATCAATAGGATGAAATAAGGGCTGCACTACATAGTTGACAGCTAATACGATAATCGTGTTAATTAAGGAAAGGTCATTACTATAGTGTGTTCATCACTGGGACAAAAATAAAGAATCCCTTTGTTGCGTTGAAGAAAAAATAATAATAATGATTCGAAAAAGGGAATTTTGCTAATGGTGCTCTATACTGTGTAAGAATATGTCCTACTCAAATACTGCAGAAACATTAACTCCCGTATTATTAAACAACATCTTCCCTCTCTGACGAAGTACGGTAGGGTAGGTCTGGTAATACATCCACTTCGCTGATGCATTATGGGTAGCCTTACTCGTGTGTGTTTGTTTACCTTCGTTGGCGCTAAATTAAGAGTACTGCGCTCTCATCATGGACATTTTTTCCTCCCAATCATCAAGGGCAAGTCCTATATTGCAGAGATAACATGATTTATTAGTCCATTTCATTGGGAGGAAAGATTTTACAAATAAAATACTTGTGGAAGGCCAGTTAGTTACAAACACAGGGGAAATATAAATTTTCTAAGGTTTCCAATGTCATTTTCAAATATAACTAATGTACAGTAATGCATAACATAATAGGAAATAGCTTTTAAGGGCTGATATGCCCTTATTATATTGCCATGGTTAAAAATTGTAGTTTTCAGATAAAACAAATTTAAAAACACCGCAATTTCAATATGTTTTATAGTGAGACGGTCGTATTGATGGCAAATGTTTTTAAAAAACATTTTTTTTTTATAAATTAAAGTTAAGTTAACCTTAACTTATCACATGCCGTGGGCGAACTTACTATTACTGAGACGAGGGAAGCTGCTGTGAAGTCCTCTATATTAGCCAAAATACTGTATCATATATGCTTAAGTCACATTATCATTAAATAATCAAACTCCATCTCCCAGCGAACTTCTTTTATTATGCACCTAATTCAGCCAAATGGAAGTTTACTAAAACGAAATACTGGAATTGGTGATGAAAAATTAGAGCCTGTAGTATTTCACATATTATATCATGATCCACTGTATCACAGGTCTATTTGTATGTGATGTTACCATCCTTGTGACAATGCCCTCCCAGTGAAATTTGCCTCTACCCATTTTAAATTTTTAGGCATAAACCTCACCTGTTTATGTTTTCCAGACAGAAACTTACTTAAAAAAATTATAAAAAGTTGCATTAAGTAACTTAAATGTGCTTACTTTATTAAAATATGCCGCATAAAGTTTGGTGACGATTTTCTCCCTGTGAAATTTGCCTATACCCATTTAAATGTTTCTAGGCAAGAATCTCGCCAGTTTATATTTTCCAGATAGAAACTCACTTATAAAACTGCTAAAAAGTTTAATAAATTACCTTAGATGTGCTTATCTGATTAGTATCAGCGTAAGTCAGATGAGATGACTCCAGCAGCTTGCATTTGGCAATGACAGGAAGCACAGCATTTGCAAATTTCGTAATATGACAGAAAACACAGCTTTTGTAAATGTCATAATATGGGCCGTAAAACCAATAATGTAAAAAAATAGATTTATGAAATTACCAATACGTGTTTCTTTGTATATAAATCGTATTGACTATAAATCTTCAATTAAACTAACAAAATAATTATGAAGAGGGTGACGAAAAGCTGCTACTAGCTACCTCTTAAAATTTCAGTTATATTATTTCGTTTTCCCGCCACCACACTCCTTCGTGCGCTACAGTAAAAGGTCCTTCGCATCTTAAAATACGATTTTCGACACGAGGGCCCTCTTCAAGGGAAGAAGTTGTTTAATAATACGGGCATAAGTCTCTAATACATACATACATACTTACTCATATATGTCTGGATTTTCATGCTTACGTGCTCATATACATATACATATCCATACTTATATGTACGCGCACACACACACACACACACACACACACACACACACACACACGTACTAATTTGCTATCACTCGGAATCGAGTATGACGATCATCCAGCTATGATACAATGATACGAGTTATTAAGGACGTCACCTTCGTTGGTGACTTCTGAGGTGAATTGAGAGGCCGATACGGGACCGGCAGGGTCATCGACAGACGTTGCAAGTGTGAGGGGCTACATCAAGTGCGGTAGGGGTGTCCTCAGCGTCTTTCCGGCGTTAGTGCTTGTCAGTCTCGGTATGCAGTCGAGCTAACTCGAAAGTAGTGACACCTTCTTGTGTGGTGCTTCTTCAAGCGTTACGGTATGGAGTGATCATCTCCCAGGTGAGAGGGTCGATTTGACACTTTTTCAGGATTCTCTTAAGACTGTCCTTATACCTTTCAGTTGCCCGCCAGCTTTACTTGGACTTTTCGGTAGGGACGGCAGCATTGTAGCTGCTTTGGCAGTCTACTGTCGTCCATGCTGGTAACATGGCCAGTCCAACGTAGTTGTTCGCGGGATAATGGTAGCCTCGATGCCCCTACAGTTGGTGTCAGCAAGAATACTGTCATTGTTCTCTTGTCTTCCCAGCGAACTCGGAGGATGGAACGTAGAATACATAGGTAAACGTTTTCAAGTGCCTTGGGGTGCCTCCTGTATGTGAGACATGTCTCGCTGTTTTATAGCTGGGTGGGGAGGCGCACTGCTCGATATAATTGGAACTTTGTAGATACTCGCCTTACAGCTCAAGACAGGTGGACAGGTGGGAGCCGAGATATTGAAAGTGGGTAACGTTAGAGAGGGCAGTACCGTTAAGCTGGATGGTTGGTGGAGGTGTGGTTGAACAAGGGACAGCCTGAAATAGAATCTGAGTCATACGTACATTCACTTTTAAGGCCAAAGTATTCATAAGCATCTCCATTAGGGTGTGTCATAGGAGGGAAGATCAGCTAAAACTAATGGCCCATCACTTTTTTGGTAGATTTTAGTGTATATACAGAAAAATAATTTCAGGTTCAATATTTTGCAACCTTTTGCTAGGTAAATTTTAGCGTGAAATTTATCGAAAATCTAACGTACAGCTGCATTATGCATTAAGCAATTAAATAGTGAACATTGCTTTCTTGACTTCATTCTTAACAACCCAACTAACAATATTTTTTTCTGTTTCAGATTCTGATGCATTTATAAGTTGGATAATATTTGCGATGGCTGCTTGTGTCAGGACGAGGAACCAAAAATCCAGCCATCTCAGTCACTATCTTGTCTGGGAGAGAGCTCCTGAAGTCGGAGTTGCCTACATTGAGAGAGATGCTTTGAGATACGGTGTTTTAATCAGGGAAATCAGTTAAAAGAACCAAAGAGCTTACACAAACAAAAGACATTGCCAGTGATATGACCAAAGTTTCGTCTTTGGCACAGTACACCTGGCTAATCTTTCCTGCCCAAGCCTCCAGTCATAACAAGTCAGAAGAAGATTAGTGAGAGACTGCTAGCCAGTTGGGAAAAGGCAAGAGATATCTCTCTTGGGGAGAGGAAACTGCAGTTATGACAGCTTTGCCGCTAAACTGGACCAGTTATTTGACATAATTGGTTTGCAAGTGCCCAATTGTTCTCTTTCCTGAGTTTGGATGCGATCGTGACTGTAAATCCGAGGCCCACATCTCCTGTATTTGCAAGCGTGAACTGAAGATTCCTGTGATCGAACTGGCATTTGTCAAAGCACAGAGAGGTTGGCAGTATAGGGCTCTCTGCGATTTCTAGCCAAGATATTCCTGGAGTCCAAGAGACAGGAGGCTGCCACAGAGAGACAGAAGAGGATAAGAGTTGCCGAGAAAAGAGAGACTTGAGAAGGCCCAGGGTGAGGTGTAAAAAGGCCGATGATTGGAGTCAAGCTGATTCAGAGTTTAATGATCTCCCATGGCTGATCCGAGTGCTGACCAGGAGAATGGGTGGTGACTTTTGTCCCTAACCCAGAAAAATAAATAATGATCCCAAACCTTCCAGGCATAAGATTCGAAATAGGAAAGATATCCTGAGCATAGCTCTGGCCAGCATGCGACAATCTCACACTGGTCTCAGAGAAACTGCAGAGATAGCAACAGCTGCCTGGATTTCGACGCCGGTGGTTTGATGCAGCCCCTGATGATGTTCTCACCTGGTGATAGATCATAACAAAGCAAGGAGAGCTCAGAGAAACTTGTCAGTAACCTAGAAGAGGAGTTTGATAAGGGGAAAAGAGAAAATGGAATCAATTGTTTGTTCTTTGATGGGAGAAGGGATGACACTAAAGTGTTCATGAAAGTTGGAGATTCTGGACAAGTTGTTCCCCGCCATGGTGAAGAGGAACACTACTTCTGCAGTGAACCAGGAGGGAAGTATTTGTGGCATTTCACTCCAGAGAAAGATGACATCAGGAAACCAGCTGGAGATAGTGGCAGATAACATTGTGAACTGGCTCAGAGAGTGGAACGTAGACCAGACCCTGCAGGCTGAGGGGACAGCACCAACACGAACACAGGGTGGCAAGGAGGGGTCATACAGCTAGAGCGGAAGATTGGGAGGAAGCTGGTCTGGATTGTTTGCAGACCTCCACACCAACGAGTTGCCATCAGACATCTGATCCAGGAGCTGGATGGCAAGACCTTTCAAACAACAGATGGTCTGGTCCTCTGGCAAGATGCTGACTCTGCCACTGAGTTAGAAATAAATCCGAGCTTTGAAAAAAAAAAATCACAGTTGGCCCTCCACCTGCTGAGCTTGCACATAATGTCATTGGACGACCCGGAGTACTGACCAGTACTATGGTTACATGATTTGCAGTGCCATCAAAACTGGGGTCATGCCTCGATAGACTTGCTTACCCGCAGATAGGTCCAGTCTCACATTCTAGGTGTCACAACGGCTCTCAGGTTCTGCAGAATTTGGGTCGCTCATCATAAACTGAAAGGGAACCAGCTTCACAACCCGAGACTTATTGTCCACCATCGTGAGTGTCTACTTGCCAAATTGGTTCAACACCAAGGTCAAGTCACATCATGTTCTCCGAAGGTCCTGAGGCATTGCTCTCTTCCAGCTTGTGCCCTGGGAGGAGTCAGCCATGAAGGTTGTTCAGATTGTGGAGCAGACTGTGAGGAGATCTTCCTGGTATGCTCATCCTGAGGCAGTTCTGCAGACAATGCTCTGTGCAAGGGATGAGGAGGGGAGAGAAGAGTGGCAGTCGAAAAGATCTTGATATGAGACTTATGAGAGGATCTGGGCATGACCTTAATCAGTTGGTGACGATTCCTTTCCAGGCTCAGGAAGACTCCTGAAGTCACCCAGGTGCCAGACCCTCACTGATCTCATAGATCTGATAACATCCAGGCTGGCAGTGACTTCTCTCTTACCCGCAGCCTCTCACCAATGTTCAAGTCAGAGCTTTTCCTGACAACCCCATGCATGTCCCCTGCTTGTGTACAACAAGTGAGCGAGGCCAGCAGTCACGTGTACAGCCAGGAGAGGAGGGAAGGCTACATCCGAGCTCAGGTGGTCAGCAGGGAGGTGATGAGTAGAAAAAGAAGCAAGAAAGACATGTTCTCTATGGTGTGCAGCAACACCGGGTCGTAGTAGTAAAACCGGTTTTTGTATTTGATGATTTTGTTTTCTAAAGGAATATTAAATTTAATAAATGTGTCAAGATCATTCGTTTCACTATTCTGGATCATTTTCATCCTAATAAATTAACCTGATACATTTACTTTACTTTAAATAAGCTATTTAGTGGTGTTGGTAAAAGGGTGGGAATACTGAATTTTCATAAGATTTCAAGTTAAAATTTACCTACCAAAAAATGAAAACTTTTCAAATCTGAAGATATCACATGATTCTGCACATAGAACTACATCATTAATACCATGGGCCGATTTTTCAAACTAAAAAAAAAAAAATTCGCCTCCGTATGACACACCCTAATCTCCATAGGTGTTGTTCAGGGTCTCCTGTAGGTCACGTTCAGTGTGAGCGACAAGGGTGAGGTCGTCTACATACTGAAGTTCAGTAATGGAAGCGGCAGACACCTTTGTTCCTGCCTGGAGAAATCCCATGTTAAAAAGAACCTCCTTCCGGTACTCGATGCCCATCCCGCCTGCTAAATTGGCATGGGCACGAATAAGGAAATCAGCCAAGAAAATGGAAAAGAGAGTTTACACCAGTACACATCCTTGTTTTACCCCCATTTGGATGGGGAAGAACTGGGTGCCATTGTGCAGGACACTGTCGTTCATCCCATAGTGGAGCTGTCTCACAATGGCGATGAATTTTGGTGGGCAGCCAAAATGGCTGAGGGTCCACCAGAGGGCTTCCCTGTTGACCGAGTCGAAGGCCTTGGTTAGGTTGATGAAGGCCATGTACAGGTCACGACGCTGTTCTCTGCACTTTTCCTGTATCTGGCGGGCAGCAAAGATCATGTCAGTGGTGCCACATGATGGTCTAATTTCTAAGGCCACATTGAGGTTCTGGGAGGAAATTTTACGCCTCAGGAAGAAGTCTGTCTAGGTGGAATCGGGCGGCGATAATCTTGCCAGCTTCGGACAGCAGTGAGATCTTGCAGTAGTTGCCACAGTCTGACCGGTTTTCCTTGTTCTTATATATATTGACGATGGAGACATCTTTAAGAGCTTGGGGGATTTCCTCCTTTTCCCATATATTCTTCAGAGTGGAGATAGGTGGTAAACAGAGGTCCTCCTGCTTTATAAACCTCGGCTGGGATTCCATCAGGCCCTGAGGCTTTGTTATTTTTAATTTGCTTGATGGCAGTAGATACCTCTTCCAGGGATGGAGGATAGCTGAGGTGGGTCAGCTCTTAATTCTGAGTGACCTGCTGGGTAGTCAGGACATCCACATCGGTGTTTCGTTTGAGCAGCGAACTGTAGTGCACTTTCCAGTGCTGAAGTGTGCCTTCTTTGTCTTTGATTAGAGAGTTACCATCGGATGAGCGGAGGGGGGCTGCACCATGAGTGATTGGCCGATAAAAAGATTTAATGCAATTTAAAAATTCGCGCATCTTGTGCTGATTTGCAAATTATAGTGTTTCACATGCTTTATTTTTAAACCAGTCGTTCTTTAGATTGCTAAGTTCGCGTTAGAGAGCAGCTTTCTTCTTGCGAAAGGTATCAGCTTTGGTTCGAGACTGAGGGTTGTTCTACAAGTCAGTGAAAGCATCATGTTTATCATTGACGAATACATTGAATGCCGGGTCATTTTCATCAAACCAGTCCTGGTGTATTTTTTCGATCTGGTCAAGGGTCTCTCTGCAGGATTTTGTCATGGCAGTGCCGAGAATATCCCATTCGACTCTCTGAAACAGTGGTTCTTAACCTTTTTACTACCACGCCCCCCTCTAGGAATTGGTCCTTCCCCCCACGCCCTCCTTGCATCTATGAATAAAATTCCCTCCCAGATTTTAAAGAAATATTAAAAATATTGTGTTTTTAGTCTTTTTATTGAGTATAAATTAGTGAGATACTTGACACTGCTTCTTAGCTACTAGATCTTGAATGCGTGGTTGAATGCCAGAGAGTGCACAACGTAAATCCCCTTCAACGTTCAGCCTGTTTCTGTACTTGGTCTTGACAGCAACGAGCGTGGAAAATGCAGCTTCAAAAAGATACGTGGATCCGAACATACTTAGAATCCGAAGAGCCTGATGTGAGATCAGAGGGTAAACAGGAAGGTACTTGACCCAGAACGTCTTAAGATCCAGTTCTTTGAAGTCTTCCTTAGCTGTGGAGTTGAACTTCAACTCAAGAAACTCCTCTTGCACTTCATCCGAAACATCAGCTACTTCACATTGAAATGGGTTCCTGATGAATTTCCAGGCTTCACGCTGCTCATCTATCTCTGGGAAGTATCTGATGAATTCTGTTTTCAAGTCAGTTAGATGAGTGATTATTAGTTTCTTTAACTCAGAATCAAGGTTACCGTGAATGAGAGCAGAATCCAAGTTACTAAAACTGGCTGTATTTCCCTGCTGAATTCGACACTTCCAGAGGTCGAGTTTGGCCATGAAGGTTCGAATGGTGCCGTGGTGCATGATGATGTTGATGTCTTTCCCTTGTAGTTTAAGGTTGAGAGCATTCAATGCTTCGAAGATGTCCACCAGGTAAGCTAGAGATAGCTGAAAGCCTTCAGACTGGAACTTGTCATGGAGATCTGCCTTCTGCTTCGAATCAAAAGATATTGCTACTTCTTCTCGTAGTTCATAAAGCCGTCCAAGCATGTTTCCATTTGATAGCCATCGTACGTTCGTGTGAAAAAGCAAGGATTCATGTTCAGATTCCATATCCTTACACAGCAGTTTGAAGAGACGACTGTTTAAGGCTCCAGCTTTGATAAAGTTAACTACCTTGATAGCCACGTTCAGGACATCCCTCATTTCAGCAGGTAAACTTCTGGATACTAAGGATTCACGATGAAGTATGCAGTGTGTACCTACAACAGACGGATTTTTTCTTTCACCATTGTAATGAATCCAGACTGCAGACCAAGCATGGCTGGAGCTCCATCAGTGCACACCCCTACCAGCGAGTCCCACGAAAGTTGGTTTTCCTGAAAGAAGTTTGACACATCATGAAAAATAGCTGCTGCTGTTGTGCAACTTTCCATGGGGTGACAAAACAGCATTTCCTCTTTTACACTGTTGCCTGACACGAAACGAGCATACATCAGTAGCTGAGAAGACTGAGCGATGTCAGTCGTTTCGTCACACTGGATGGGAAAAACAGGAGAATCTCTTACTTGGTCGAGAATTTGATCTTTGATGTCTTGAGACAATTCATCGATCCTTCCCTTGACTGTATCGTTTGATAGTGAAATTTGGGAAAGCTTGTTTGCACTATCTTTCCCCAGAACGAGTTCTGCTGCACGGAGTATGCTTGGTTTTATGAGAAACTCTCCGATGTTAAGGCTCTTCTTGCTCTTTGCAATCAACATGGCGATCTCATAGGAAGCCTCAACAACCTTTGAAGTTTGTTGCCGAAATGCCCCACTGCCGTCCAACTTAACTTGCTTCAAGGCGTGTCTTTTTGTTTCAAAGAATGCCTTGGGCTTGTCAGCTAGAGCAGGATGTGTTGTCCTCAAGTGGCGTTCCAAGCGTGAGGGCCTCATTCCATCATTGCTCAGAGTCTTGTAACATATCACACACTGGGGGACCTCTGTGTCACCCTTTTGGAGAGACACGAATCCAAATCGAATATATTCGTCAAGATACTTTCGCTTCTTTGCACTCATTGCGAATTATTTGATGTGCAGTGGACAACAAAGATCTGTGAACAAAACATAAGGCACGTGTAAGGTTAGATAAACATCACTACGTGCTCATGAACACCACAACATCATGATAATCACAACCACATGATCAATAACAAACATATGATCATAAAGTTCGTAAACACTACAAGAGACTACAATCATCCATGATCATAAACACCACCATATTATTAACAAACATCACATGATCATAAACACCACATGATTATTAACAAACATCAATGATCACAACATGATCATAAGCACCACTACATGCTCATAAACACCACCACATAATTATTAAGTAAATATTAACGAACACCACAACATTATAGTTAACACATCATGATCATAAACACATGATTATTAAGAAACAAATCAGTATCATCATAAATACAACTTTACCATAACCACCTGTTACCACCACATGATTTTAAGCACCACCAACTTTTGATAAAATACAAACGGAATTCAAAACAAACAAATAACAAACAGAGCAACACATGCGTGTTCACAATTCACCAATAAACTTATGGCTGCTTACTATTTTTAGGTAATTATAAAAACTGGGATAAAACATACCTCAACAGCCTTAACTGAATAAATGTGAGAGAAGAGGAATTATTGCCACCAGTCACCAACGAGTAGTATACAGGTCCAGGACGAGTTAACTCCCCCCCCCCATGGGTTTCGAGGGATAGGGAGGGGGGTCAATAAGTACAGAAAATGGTAAGCCCTAAGTCAAAAAAGTAGCCTATAGAAAATTAAAGTTATAAGGCGATACTTTTGCATTTTTTTCATAAACTTCTCAATATTACCGCACGCTCTTGTTAAGAGAATAAACACTATAATTATAATTAGAGAAATTCCTACTTTTTCCCTAGGGCTTGCGCCCCCCCTGGAAATTACTGACGCTCCCTAGGTTAAGAACCACTGCTCTGAAAGCATATGCTACCGCTTGATCCTCTAGACACTTAGTGTTAAAACCTCTTCTGGAGGCTTGCTGCCTTCACCGTTTTGGGGCGACGTGAAGTGATCGATTGGCTCTGACGAGCCGATGATCAGTGTCGCTGTAGTCTGAGCCAGACATGGCTAGGGTGATGAGGTACATATCGGCGATCTCTTCCTCTGACAATGATGTAGTCAAAAAAATGCCAGTGTTTGGATCGTGGGTGTTGCCACGAACCCTTGAACTTGTCAGAGTGCCTAAACAAGGTATTGGTGAAAGTCGGGTTGTGTGCAGCACACTTGCTAAGGAGGAGTAGGCCGTTGGGATTACTCTTGCCTAGTCCATTTCTCCCTATTGTTTCTTGCCAAATGTCAGCATCTATGCCAGCTGTGGCATTGAAGTCACCAATGAACACAACCATATCTTCTCTGGGGATAGAGGTTAGCACTCTGTTGAGGTAGGCGTAAGAGACCTTCTTGATGTCATCCTACGCATCCAGTGTTGGGGCGTATGCACTGATGGAGAAGGCATGACGTTAGTGATTCAGTGGGACTCGGAGCGTCACGAGGCGTTTGTTGATCCCATTAGGCATTTCACTTAGCCTGTGTAGGATGCGTTGGCGGATAACAAAACCAACTCCATAAATGCGGTTTCTCTATGCAACAGGTTTACCCTTCCAGAAGAAGGTATATCCAGGCCCCCGTTCTGTGACTCGACCCTCGTCTGGGAGTCGGGACTCATTAATGGCTGCTATGTCGGTGTTATATCTAGCCAGTTCTTTTGCCATAAGTGCAGTTCTTCTCTAAGGACGCTCATTTGCACCAGTATCCAGAAGGGTTCTGACATTCCATGTTTTTGTTTAGATCTATGATTATGATTGTGTTTTCGTCCGCATAAGGATGACCTTACTGGGTACGGTTGCCCAGTTGGGTTGGCTTTTTTGGCAGGCAATATTTAGGGCACCTTTACTAGCCCCCTCCCCATGTAGGCTGAGCAGAGTGGCTCCTCGGAAGGGCTGCTCCGTCGCACTGACAGGACCAGATTCCACTGCTGTATTGATCCCAGTGCATATGTGACCATCTTACCTGTGCCGCCCATGTGCAAAGTTGTGACTAGAAACTCCCGGTGGTCATCTCTGCCTGTCCCCGTCGCCACTCTTTCCGTCGCCATAGGACTTTTGGGGGTATAGGGGTTTTGATAATGATGAGATGTGAGATATGATGAGCTGAATGAAGGCTGCGCTTGAGTTGATTTATGTGGTGAGGCAGGAGCGCATGCTACATCCACACATCTTGGCTCTCCCTTTTCCTAATCCAGAGGTGCAAGTGTTGCAACGCACACACACATACAAGCACATACACAACAAACTCCAGGTTGCAGATTCCACTTAGCTCCTCGGCGTCACCACAGACAACAAACTAAATTGGAAACCACACGTCAGTGAAGTTGTCAAATCCTCCAGTTTCTGTCTCCACCTCCTTCGCCGACTCAAGTCCCTCGGAGTTTCTGCCCCAGAGCTCATCAGTGTTGACTCAACACTCATACTACTCAAGCTCACCTATGCCTCCCCAACCTGGCCTTCCTTCCTAAATACCACACAACGTAAACACCAAGAAAAAGTGCAAAAGAGGTCATGCAAGATAATTCTCTCCCCTTCCTACTCCACATATCAAGAAGCGCTCAACACACTGACCCTCTCGGCTCTCACTGACCATCACCACGACCTCATCTGCAAGTTTGGTGAGAACCTTCTGCACCATCCTCGACACCGGCTCCTACTACCACCCGAGATCCCTCGTCCGAGAATTGCTGTTCGACACCACAACCGCATCCAGCCCATACGAGCAAGAACTGATCTCTATAAGAGCAGCCCAGTCCCAACCATTGTAAAAATTATCAATAATTTGTAATCAACCAGTGTATTCACTTCCAGTCAATCTTACTTTTTGCACTGTCACTATGTTGAAATGCCCTGTAATTTGAGCTTCTCCCCACCTAGTTATTATATATCATATTTGTATCACTTATGTTACTTGTATATTATTTGTAAATCAAGAGACCCATTCCCCAATTATTTAACTGTATATTATCAGCCTTCCGGCTGCCATGCTCTTTCAATAAACCGTTAATTATTATTTTTATTATTTACTACATCCTTGACCACTGGAGAGTCAAGACCTACCAGGCGCTACTGCGCAGCTGCCCCCCTTGACCAATGATCGGCCCCACTTCTTAAGTCCCTCTCCCCGACCCATCCTCACCACCGGGATATCAACATAATCAAAAGTGAAAATTCAGTACAATACAGTACCAGTGAGAGCCGTGAACCACCAGTGGCATAAGCACCCCTGGGAGCTGATCACCATCTTCTGACCAGGAGGTGCTAATCAGTCCACCATGAGAACAACAGTGGGTCTGCTTTACACCTGACCACGAGATAACAGAAAACCACCTAGCAGAGAGAGTGAGGTACTGTGACACTACCCCACACCATACGGTGTCCCCATGACCCCGTGAGGTCGTTCATATTAACATTTACGGCCGAGTTACTGCACCACGGGGCCTATGTGACCTCACACAATAAGGCAAGAGACCAGCCCAGACCATCAGCTGCAAACTGTAATAAATTCTATGTTCAATTCATGATCCTTCTCCTTTCAGTAATGAAAGCTTTTGTTAAAAGACCCATCCATCCCATGTCTCTGTATGAAATAAGTCATTTTTGTCTAATGTATATTTTCAGCTTTCGGGCTGCAGAACTTTTTCAATAAACCGTTAATTATTATTATTATTATTATTATTATTATTATTATTATTATTATTATTATTATTATTATTATTATTATTATTACTATTATTATTATTACACACACACACACACACACACACACACACAAGAGTTCGGGGTCTGCCAATGGCTTCACTTGGACATATAATCCGATGCTGAACCTATTCTTCGATGTTCACGCTGGTAGACTGGTGGAGCCAAGGTACTGGAAGTGAATAACATTGCAGAGGGTAGTGCAATTAACCTGGATGGGGGGTGGAGGTGTGGTTGAACCAGGGACAGGTTTACTGAGAGTCTGAGTCTTACGTCTTACTTGCATTCACCTCGAGGCCGAGGTTTACATTCGCATCTGAGTAGGCGATCAAGATTTCCTGTAGGTCGCGTTGAGTGTGAGCGACGAGGGTGAGGTCGTCTGCATACTGAAGTTCAGTGATGGAAGCGGTCGACATCTTTGTTCCTGGATATATACCCGCAGGCTAAATTGGCCTTGTGGCAAGTAAGGAACCCAGCCGAGAAAATGGAAAAGAGTGTTGGTTCCAGTACACATCCTTGTTTTACTGCCGTTTGTATGGGGGAAGAACTCAGACTGGGTGCCAATGTGCAGGACACTGCCGTTCATGCCACCATGGAATTGCTTTACAATGGCAATGAAATTTGGTGAGCAGCCAAAACGACTGAGGGTCCGCCAGAGAGTTTTCCTGTTGGTCGAGTCAAAGGCCTTAATAAGGTCGATGATCAAGTCAGGACGCTGTTTTCTACACTATTCCCTTATCTGGCGGACAGCAAAGAATAAGGCATTGGTGACTCGTGATGGTCTAAACCAGAGGTTCCCAAAATGGAGTCCGCAACGAGATGAAAGAAAGCAATATTTTAGCCCAAAAAGTAAACATATAATCAAATAATTATTTTTTTCCATCACCGACTCTCTCTCTCTTTCTCTCTCTCTCTTTACCCATTTGTTTTCTACTCATTAATGATTACCCAGTGGCGCCAGCACGCAACAAGCTAGGCCCGTTTGGTTCGCCCTTTACAGACAGGATTTGAAAGCTGCTGTGTATGTCATATTTCGCCACATTGTACTTAAATATCATTGCCTTTAAGCTTGGAGGGTCAGGCTCAGGAAAGCTGACAAGGGTGTGGAATGTAGGAACCAACACTCAACCATCGATACCTCCCAACACTCAACCATTTATGCCTACCAACACACTCAACCATCGATGCCTACTAATACTCAACCATCGATGACTACCAACACACTCAACCATCGATGACTACCAACACACTCAACCATCGATGCCTACCAACACTCAACCATCGATGCCTCCCAACACTCAACCATCGGTGCCTACCAACACTCAACCATCGATGCCTACCAACACTCAACCATCGATGACTACCAACACTCAACCATCGATGACTACCAACACTCAACCATCGATGACTACCAACACTCAACCATCGATGCCTCCCAACACTCAACCATCGATGACTACCAACACTCTCAACAATCGATGACTACCAACACTCAACCATCGATGCCTACCAACATTCAACCATCGATGACTACCAACACTCAACCTTCGATGACTACCAACACTAACCATCGATGACTACCAACACTCAACCATCGATGCCTACCAACACTCAACCATCGATGACTACCAACACTCAACCATCATGACTACCATCACTCTCAACAATCGATGACTACCAACACTCAACTATCGATGTCTACCAACACTCTCAACCATCGACAGCTACCAACACTCAACCATCGACGACTACCAACACATCTCAACCATCGATGCCTACCAACACTCAACCATCGATGCCTCCCAACACTCAACCATCGATGACTACCAACACTCAACCATCGATGCCACCAACACTCAACCATCGATGACAATACTCAACCATCGATGACTACCAACACTCAACCATCGATGACTACCAACACTCAACCGTCGATGCCTCCCAACACCAACCATCGATGACTACCAACACCTCAACAATCGATGACTACCAACACTCAACCATCGATGCCTACCAACACTCAACCATCGATGACTACCAACACTCAACCATCGATGACTACAACACTCAACCATCGATGACTACCAACACTCAACCATCGATGACTACCAACACTCAACCATCGATGCCTACCAACACTCAACCATCGATGACTACCAACACTCAACCATCGATGACTACCATCACCTCAACAATCGATGACTACAAATCAACTATCGATGTCTACCAACACTCAACCATCGATGACTACCAACACTCAACCATCGATGACTACCATCACTCAACAATCGATGACTACAACACTCAACTATCGATGTCTACCAACACTCAACCATCGACAGCTACCAACACTCAACCATCGACGACTACCAACACACTCAACCATCGATGCCTACCACCAACCATCGATGCCTCCCAACACTCAACCATCGATGACTACCAACACTCAACCATCGATGACTACCAACACTCAACCATCACACTACCATCACTCTCAACAATCGATGACTACCAACACTCAACTATCGATGTCTACCAACACTCAACCATCGACGACTACCAACACACTCAACCATCGATGCCTACCAACATCAACCATC
>NW_024749779.1:9608568-9681068 GCF_018991925.1 Homarus americanus | reverse complement strand
GTTTATAAGAACATAAGAAAATATGGAGTCTGCAATAGGCCGGTTGGCCTGTGCATGGCAACTCCTGTCAAGAGTTACTACCACTCTCTATCATCCATGAATCTATCTAGCCTCCTTTTAAAACTTTCCAGCATTCCAGCACTTACTACAAAGCTGCTAAGCTTGTTCCACTCATCCACCACCCCATTTGTGAACCAGTTCCTTCCTATCTCCCTCCTAAACCTAAACTTCCCCAATTTAAATCCGTTGCTACGAGTCCGATCCTGCTTGGATATTATAAGAACTTTATCTATATGCCCTTTATTGATTCCTTTCACCCACTTAAATACTTCTATCATATCTCCCCGCACTCTTCGTCTTTCTAGGGAATGCAAGTTTAATTTATTTAACCTATCTTGATATGGTAGGTTTCTAAGTCCCGGAATCATTTTCGTCATTCTTCGCTGCACCGACTCCAGTGAATTGATATCCATTCTATAATAAGGGCACCAGAACTGAACCGCAAAATCGAGTTGCGGCCGGACTAGCGCAAGATATAGTTGCAATAAGACCTCTGCACTCTTATTACGTACACTCTAGATATAAAACCTAATACTCTGTGTGCCTTATTTCGAACATTAACGCACTGTTTTCTAGGCCGTAGGTCCGGGCTTACAAGTACCCCTAAGTCTCTTTCACAAGTCGACTTCTCTAGGTTGATGCTGTTAAGGCTGTATACATTGCCAGTATTTGTTCTTCCAATATTAAGTACGCTGCATTTGCTGGTGTTGAATTGCATTTACCATTTTTCTGACCACCCATGCAGTTTATTTAAATCCTCCTGTAGTGCATTGCATCCTGCCCTGAATTAATCTGTCGCCCTATTTTGGTGTCATCAGCAAACTTGCTTATGTCACTGCTGATCCCAGTATCTAGATCGTTTATGTAGAATATGAACAAGAGTGGGCCTTGTACTGACCCCTGGGGAACCACAATGGTTACACAACCCCACTCACATTTAACACCATCTACGCTGACCCTCTGTGTTCTATCGGTGAGCCATGATTTTATTAAATTTAAAACTTCCCCTCTGTATGTATATTATGTATGCTGGATTATATATTATGTATGTATATTATGTATGTGCTCCATTTGTATTATTTATTCAGCCTAGCTAGCAGCGTGTGGCAATGTTATTACCATATCCCACATGCTTAATTAATGTGCCTGGCGACGTATGGAAGCTGCTAATGTATCACTTGCCATACGTCGTCTATAGCAGTTGACCAGGAGCCTAGCTAGGGAGGAGCGCTACCCCCCTCTGTGTACATACTCTAATCCAGTAAACCGAACCTACAAAACTATACAGGTGTTTGTGTTCTCTCCTGTATATAGAACTTATTACCCAGAACACCTAACATGGCGCAGTGCGTAATCTTACTGGATAATTACGAGTGATTAGTGCAAAGTTTGTGAAAGCCGGCTTATGGACTCCCGCCTTGTGTCAACCACCGCGTCGTCCCTCGAAGAATTTCGCAACTTTGAGCAGTGTCAGTGACAGTGATTTTCTATGAAGTGTTTAGTGCATTGTGTGTTTCGTGCCATTCATGTGTGACCTTGTTCGAACGGATTCCCAAGGTATTCGGCATGTTCTGGGCATTTGTTGGGAGTAGAGTTCAGTGCACCCTTCTCTAACCGCGTCCTGAGGGTAACTGGACTGACCGCGAGAGTCGCCGCCGCACTTCTCCCTCCTCTCCCCCCCAGCGAGACGCTGCCCAAGGCGCGCACACACACATACATGTACTAACACTCGCTGACCGGCGGCTTCCTTATATATATTTTATATATATAACCTACTTATCTGTGTATTTAATTAATTTTTTTTGTCTGAAATCTTGTTGATACGACGGGCTGACCGGTCAACACTGATTTAAGACACAGTACACAGATAAAGTAGTTATGGCTCATGCCTTACGTAGCCGTGGACCCAGCGCCTGGATGAGTCAAGCGGATGATAGTCCCCCAGAGATGGATGACCAGGCTGGCCACGACGCTCCAGCTCCCACAACATCGCGCAGCCCTTCACCTCAACATTCAGCGTTATCTCCTGAGATAATTGCCTTAATGAAGTTTATGAGAGATGAGAGACGCGAGGATGAAGCTCACAGACGTTTGGCGGATGAGCACAGAAGGCAAGCAGAGGCAGAACGAGACCACCAACGGAGAGTGGAAGACAGTGCACGGTTTGAAGCCTTGATATCTCGCCTCACTGTTAACCAAGCCCCTGGCTCTAACACTGCCTCGGTACTGACTGGTTCAGATACCCCATCCATGCTTCCTTCACGCCCCCCAGCCCCACCTAAAGCAGCAGCTCAAACACCGCCCATCTTGGAGCCTGATGTGAATTTCCAGACTTTTCGTGAATGGCGGCGGCGGTGGGCTGATTATTCTACAATGGTGGATCTCCAGAGTTTGTCACAGCCTAAACAACTCATCCAGCTGCGTATGTGCCTGTCCTTGGAAATTCAGCGTGTCTTGGAACATACGTTGCAGGTACCCCCAACCTCTCCGCTGTCTGTAGAGGAGGTACTGGACATTCTACAACGGCACATCAAAGGACAGCAGAATGAAGCTCTGCGCAGGAGGGAACTGTTTAGCTGCAGACAGATGGAAGGTGAGACTTTTGACGCCTTTTATGTACGTCTTAAGAGAGCCTCGGACGAGGTAGATATATGTCTAGGCCACCACCAGCAGTGAGATCTTAGTTGAAGCAGGGGTGATCCTGATGGTGTTAAGGATTTCAGGAACTTGTCCAACCACCTCACCTCCCTCGACTCTTCCTTTCAGGATGTGTTGATGATATGTCGTCTTCAGGAGGCTGCCAGGTGTGCCACCTCCACATCCGTGCTCCTTACAGCCAGGTCGCTGCCATATCCCGGCAAATACATACATGACACAGTCTGTTCCCACGCCCACCACGTCCACGCCCGGTTCATTTTGTAACAACTGTGGTAAGCAGCACGGAACACAGGTGTGTCCAGCTGCTCAGTCTACATGCAACAGTTGTGACCGTAAGGGCCACTGGTCGCTCACAGTACAGTGCCCAGCCAAGTACGTCCAGTGCAATGTGTGCTGTCGTCTGGGCCACTATGACAAGTGTTGCCCTACCCACAAACCCAAGGGACAGCGTCGGCGGAAGCTTCAGCGCCCTTCCACCAGAGAGGGCCGCCCACAGTCGCCAAATCAGAGGCACGACGACCCTGGACAAAGCCTGACCCATATTAGGAGGGTGTACTCCTCGCATCCCAGGACCAAAGTCCCCCAGTACATCAGCGTCATCGTGACCTACGGCGGTGTGTCATCCCGTCTTCAGATGTTGCCTGACACCGGCGCTGATGCTACAGTCATCGGTCCCCAGCATTTGCGATGCTTGGGGCTCTCTCCAAGCGATCTAGGACCGCCTCCCGAGGACCTCTGCGTCACGGCATATGGTTCACAGATGGCCCCAGCCCTGGGTTCACTCTATGCACATGTCACCTTTGGCAACAGGTCGTGTCAGGCCTGGATTGACGTGCATAATGGTGTCCCGACTCCTTTGCTGTCCTACAGACATTGCCAAGAGTTGGCCATCATCTCCCAGGACTTCCCAACACCGATTCTTGAGGTAAAATACGCCAACAGGGTGCACGAAGGGAGCAGCAACTACCCTGCTGCCGCCCTACCCCTACTTCTGGCCAGTGACACCTCACCTTCGGTAGTTGTCCCTGCTGCTTCACGTCCCCACGCCTTGGCTCGCCTCCACGACAGTCACTGTGGAGCCGAGGCCACCAAACGGCGTGCAAGACAGACTGTGTTCCGGCCTGGCATCGACCCCGACATCTCCAATGCTGTCCAGGTGTGTAAGCCCCGCCACGTATTACAACCCAGCCAGCAGCAGGAACCCTTCATGAGTGACGACAACCCCACCCGCCCCTTTGAGTCTGTGTCGGCCGACTTTTTCTGTGTGTCAGGAAAGTCCTTCCTTGTTATCGTCGACCTTCTCTCTGGTTGGCCGGTTGTCATCGAGTGCGGTAATGACACGACGTCTGCCGCCACCATCAGCAAGTTCCGCCACTACTTCCGTGACGTGGGCGTTCCTGTGCGCCTGCGAACCGACGGAGGGCCCCAGTTCACAAGCCGGGACTTTGCTGTGTTCCTTGACCGATGGGGAGTCCGGCATGTGTTGTCATCGCCCCATTACCCGCAGTCCAACGGCCACGCTGAGGCTGCTGTCAAATCCCTGAAACACCTCATCCTTAAGGTGGCCCCTTCTGGGAATATTGACTGCGAGGCCTTCAACTGGGGTCTCCTTGAACTCCGCAACACACCTAACTACACAGGATGCTCCCCTGCCCAGGTCTTGTATGGACGCCCCTTCGTTCTTGTGTCCCTGCTCACCCTCAATCCTTCTCCAAGGAGTGGCAGGCCAAGACAGAGGATTGTGATCGCCGAGCCGCCGAACGTGTTCAAGACGTCGTCGCCTGCCACAACGACCACGCCCGTCCTCTCCCCAGGTTGAGTGTCGGCACCCAAGTCCGTGTTCAGGACCCGACCTCCCTACGTTGGGACAAAGTGGGCGTAGTCATGGGTCTCGGTAGGTCACGGGACTGCTTGAAAGGGTTACCCAGTGGTCGTGTGTGAGGAACGCTGTTTTCTCCGCCTCGAATAATGCTCTTCTGCTGACCCTCTGCCATACCAGTAAGTGGAGTCCCCATACCCTTCTAGTGATGAGTCCCGACGCCCAGAACGGATCCAGAAGAAAGGTCCGGCGACTTTGCTATGAGCGATAGGGGAGGGAGGTGGGTATATTATGTATGCTGATTATATATTATGGCGTATGCCAGGCGCTCCATTTGTATTATTTATTCAGCTCTGCGAAGCGTGGCAAATGTTAATAATTTTATAACCCACATGCTTAATTATCAGCCTGGCGACGATGAAGCTGCTAATGTATCACTATTACACGCGTCTTCCATAAAGAAGCTGACTAGAGCCTAGCTGAGAGTGCTACTCTTCAGTGGGCTATTACCTATCCAGTAAACCGAACCTACAAAACTATACAGGTGTTTGTGTTCTCTCCTGTATATAGAACTTATTACCCAGAACACCTAACACCCTCAATACCATGAGCCTTAACTTTTCTCAGAAGCCTCTGATGCGGTACTCTGTCAAACGCTTTGCTAAAGTCTAAGTAAATAACATCGTACTTTTCGACATTATCTACTACCTCGAAGACTTTTCTAAAAAACGTCAGCAGATTTGTTAGACAAGATTTTCCCTTTGTAAACCCGTGTTGAGAGTCGTACATTAATTTGCTTTTCTGTAAATGCGATCGGATGCGATTTGCTATAATTGATTCAAGAAATTTCACCACTACTGACGTCAAACTTATCGGCCGGTAATTTGACGTTGATGCTCTGTCTCCTTTTTTGAATATGGGTATTACATTTGCCTGTTTCCACAAGTCTGGCACAACTCCCGTGTCTTATGGAAAAAAGTTCTGCAGCCCGAAGGCTGAAAATATACATTGGACAAAAATGACTTATTACATACAAAGACATGGGGTGGGTGGGTCATTTAACAAAAGCTTTCATTACTGAAAGAAGAAGGAACATGAATTGAACATACAAATTATTATAGTTTACAGTTGATGGCCCTGGCCTGGTCTGGTCATTGAAACACCAGGTGGTGTGGTGTTCACGTGGTGTAATAACTCGTCCTCGGGTGCTGATATGAAGGACCTCCCGTGGTCATTGAGACATCGGGTAGTGTGATGTTCACGTGGTGCAGTAACTTGTCCTCGTGTGTTGATATGAAGGACCTCACGTGGTCATGGGGACACCTGGTGATGTGGGATGTTGTCACAGTACCTCACTCTCTCTGCCCGGTAATGTTGTGTTATCTAGTAGTAAGGTGCATAGCCGGTCCCATGCTATTCCCAGGGTGGACGGAGTAACACCGTCTGGCCAGAGAACATAAGAACATAAGAATGGAGGAAACTGCAGCGGGCCTATTGGCCCATACTGGGCAGTCCCGTTTACACCCAACCCCTATTGCTCATATGAGCATCCAACCTATGTTTGAAGCAATTCAGCGTATTCGAGTTAATGATGATATTTGGTAAATTGTTCCATTCATCCACTACTCTGTTTCCAAACCAGTGTTTACCTATTTCACGCCTAAATCTAAATTTGTCTAATTTAAAACCATTGTTACGAGTTCGCTCCTGGTTGGATAATTTGAGTACCTTTGTAATGTCCCCTTTGTTTAGCCCTGCCTTCCACTTATACACCTCTATCAGGTCGCCCCTCGCTCTACGTCTCTCAAGGGAGTGCAAATTAAGATGCTTTAACCTGTCTCTATACTTAAGGTTCCTAATGGATCCCAGGGGTGCTTATCTCAGTGGTGGGTCACGGCTCTCATTGGTACTGTCTAGTGCTGAATTCACTGGCTTAAGCACTGTTCATCACTGTTCAACACTGATCCCACTTCTTTCCGAAACGAAAGTGTCACTGAGGTTGAGTCGGGGAGAGGGACTTCAGGAATGGGGCCGAACATGACGCAAGAAAATAAATTGATGATCGATCAACCAATCCTAGGATTAAAAAACGTGTGTGTGTGTGTGTGTGTGTGTGTGTGTGTGAAGGGGGCTGCATACTAAAGCGACCCTGGGGGTATGCACTTTAGGCATTACTTTTTTGATTTGGCAAAACAAATGAAAGAAAAAAGTGCAGAGGGCTGTAGATTACAATAACATTTCCTCAGAGCCGTTGATAGACTTTGGTCAACTTGGTGTTCGAGCCAGATTGGCTGAACCGGTCCCAAGAGATACAGGCGCCTTGTTATTCATCTGATGAAGTTTGTGTTCGTACTATGGAGGATGATGATGATGATGTTTATTCAGTAAAATTATCACACAGGTTTACAAGTGGATAAGTGTGTTTATAAATTATGCAGTATACTGTTCAGCATGAATGAATATAGTTAATGTACTGTTGGTACGGTATACGGTGCACGTAGGCTGTGGAAGTATACAGTACAGTTTCTTGTGTATCGAGATTTATTTCCAATTTGGAATCAACCATTACTTTCGTCTTTACTGCGATAATATTTAAACTATATATTTTATATATTTCCACCGATCTATTAACGAGGTTTTGTAATGCCTAATCACTATCTGTAATAAGATCAGTACATAAGAACATAAGAAAATAAGGAGTCTGCAATAGGCCGGCTGGCCTGTTCAAGGCAGCTCCTGTCGAGAGTTACTACCACTTTCTATCATCCATAAATCCATCTAGCCTCCTTTTAAAACTTTTCAGCGTTCCAGCACTTACTACAAAGTTGCTAAGCTTGTTCCACTCGTCTACCACCCTATTTATGAACCAGTTCCTTCCTATCTCCCTCCTAAACCTAAACTTATCAAACTTAAATCCGTTGCTACGAGTTCTATTCTGCTCGGATATTATAAGAACTTTATCTATATCTCCTGTATTGATTCCTTTCACCCACTTAAATACTTCTATCATATCTCCCCGCACTCTTCGTCTTTCTAGGGAATGCAAGTTTAGTTTCTTTAATCTATCTTGATATGGAAGGTCCCGGAATCATTTTCGTCATTCTTCGCTGCACCGACGCCAGTGAACTGATATCCATTCTATAATAAGGGCACCAAAACTGAAAAGCATAATCAGGTGCGGCCTGACCAGCGCATGATATAGTTGCAATATGACCTCTTCACTCTTATTACTCACTTCTAGATATAAAATCTAATACTCTGTTTGCTTTATTTCGAACATTAACACACTGTTTTCTAGGACGTAGGTCCGGGCTTACAAGAACCGCTAAGTCCCTTTCACAAGTCGACTTCTCTAGGTTGATGTTGCTAAGGCTGGATACATTGTCAGTATATGTTCTTCCAATATTAAGTACGCTGCACTTGCTGGTGTTGAATTTCATTTGCCATTTTCTGACCACTCCTGCAGTTTATTTAAATCCACCTGTAGTGCACTTGCATCCTGCCCTGAATTAATCTGCCGCCCTATTTTGTTGCCATCCGCAAACTTGCTTATGTCACTGCTGATCCCAGTATCTAGATCGTTTATGTAGTTTATGAACAAGAGTGGACCCTGTACTGACCCCTGGGGAACCACACTGCATTGCCTGTATTTGATATTACTTTACCATGAACTTTTAGTCCTTTATTATCACTTATAACTTCTCTCATTAAGAATTCTGAATATATATTTCACATTGTTGGATATAGAACACAGTCTTTTCTTACTCCCTGTCTTACTGTGAACCAATTAATAAGCTCATTTACTAACACTGCAGCCTCCAGTTGCCAGTAAAGATTATTTAATATTCTATTTTCTCCTTTATTAATGTCTATTTTTTGCCAAGATCTCTATAATTTAATTGTGCTTTACCTTATCTAAAGCGT
The DNA here is from genome assembly GCF_018991925.1 of Homarus americanus. NCBI lineage: Eukaryota > Metazoa > Arthropoda > Malacostraca > Decapoda > Nephropidae > Homarus > Homarus americanus. Next base: position 9,672,607 of record NW_024749779.1, on the reverse strand, counting down.
CTCTTGTTCCTTTTCCTCTTATATTCTAAACTTTATTCTACTAAAAATTGTGTTGAATAAAACTTTGCAGGAACGACTTATTGATTCATATGGAGTGACCTCTGAATATAGTATACAGTATATAATTATAATTATAAATTTGTTGATAAAATGAGGACCCTCTCATTAATAGAGGTTTTTCTATATAATGTGATAAATCCGATCATTATGTGGGAGACAACCCCAGAATACTTCCCTCCCGCTGATTAATAACATAGCGCATGTGTTTTGGATGGTCAAACTCATCTCTATCTACGGCTCTGCATTCCCTCACCTGGTGGGGACGACCCGGTGCATGAACATGGTAGAGTAGAACTGAGATGATAATGTAGTGATGTAGTGACAAGTTTAGATGATAGGATACTTTATGCAGCGTAGATGATAGTGAGACTGAAGTAGATGCAGTTTAGATGATGACGTAGTTGATTTAGTGAAGATGATTGTGTAGGTGATGGTGTAATTACGAACTTAAGCTATGAGCTGCTCCTCAAAAACGCCAGGTTTCCCAGGTAATAATAATAATAATAATAATAATAATAATAATAATAATAATAATAATAATAATAATAATAATAATAATAATAATAATAATAATAATAATAATAATAATAATAATAATAATACAGTTATCAGTTTCGTAACCTGATAATAAACTAATAGAATCATTTTGTGCGGCATCACCGGTGTTTGGTGACACCACCTAGGCAAAGGAGGCGGCGGCGGCGACGGCAAGATGAAAACGGCAACGACGGCATTAAATGAAGACTTCTACTCTACATTATTATTCATTATAACTTCCTTGTTCCTGTTATGTTCACCAGAGTATTATATCTGGCCGTAGAAGAGACGCTAGATTAGTGATGCTCTGGTCCTCGGTAGCCGATCTACATAATGGGATCAGCAGTGACATAAGCAAGTTTGCGGATGACACCAAAATAGGGCGGCAGATTAATTCAGGGCAGAATGCAAATGCACTGCAGAAGGATTTAAATAAACTGCAAGAGTGGTCAGAAATGGCAAATGAAATTCAACACCAGCAAGTGCAGCGTACTTAATATTGGAAGAACATATACTGACAATGTATCCAGCCTTAGCAACATCAACCTAGAGAAGTCGACTTGTGAAAGGGACTTAGGGGTACTTGTAAGCCCGGACCTACGGCCTAGAAAACAGTGTGTTAATGTTCGAAATAAGGCAAAAAGAGTATTAGGTTTTATATCTAGAAGTGTAAGTAATAAGAGTGCGGAGGTCATATTACTAGTCAGGCCGCACCTCGATTATGCTGTTCAGTTCTGGTGCTCATATTATAGAATGGATATCAATTCACTGGAGTCGGTGCAGCGAAGAATGACGAAAATGATTCCATATCAAGATAGATTAAAGAAACTAAACTTGCATTCCCTAGAAAGACGAAGAATGCGGGGAGATATGATAGAAGTATTTAAGTGGGTGAAAGGAATCAATAAAGGAGATATAGATATAGTTCTTATATTATCTGAGCAGGATAGGACTCGTAGCAACGGATTTAAGTTGGATAAGTTTAGGTTTAGGAGGAAGATAGGAAGAAACTGGTTCACTAATAGGGTGGTAGACGAGTGGAACAAGCTTAGCAACTTTGTAGTAAGTGCTGGAACGCAGGAAAGTTTTAAAAGGAGGCTAGATTGATTCTTGGATGATAGAGAGTGGTAGTAACTCTCGACAGGAGCTGCCATGCACAGGCCAACCGGCGTATTATAGACTCCTTATTTTCTTATGTTCTTATGATCTTATAAAGTTTCTACGATCTGTTTACCCTGGCCAATCTTGCAGGTCCTTCGTTGCCTTCTTCTGCCCAGTTTATGTCCTGAGGTTGTAGATTCTTTTCATAATCTGAATATTGATGTGAATATTGTAGTAGGTTAATTGTCTCATTATGCACAACTTTTATTGTCTAAGAGTACTAACAACTGCCATTATAACATTAAGTTTATATTCTATTACTCTAACTCACTTTTTAAAATTTAATCATTTATAACGGTCATAACTGTCACCGCAAGTTTACGAATGATAGAGCTATTACAATGGTTTATCGTTAATTACTAGTCACATAAAACTACAACCATTTGTGTCAGGTGTATCTTTGACATGGCAGGTTAAACTAATTGATTTAAGTCACTCGAATACACTCACTCAGAAGCATATAGATGTATACATACTTGATCTACAGTAAATAAGTACACAAAACAAAGCGTCACACACACACACACACACACACACACTTATATACGTACACTTCTGTGACATAACTACATACGTGAAATAAACTGAAGATCATAAGACACTTTTTAAGTCAATCGTCTTTTAAGTAACATTACCAATTGTACTCAGAGGACATGACGCAAGAAAATAATTTGATGATCGATCAACCAATCCTAAGCTGAAAAAACGACGACTCAAGGCTTGCACACCCAAAATTTGCATACTAGATGAGCCTGATGATTACAGCTCTACTGCTCGCTCACATACAGATATTTATGGAAAAGTGACAGATGGATGGAGAGTGATGCGTGCATAAGTGACAGGCATCATCGCGCTGTTACATTGTTAAAACCTCGTCAGAAGAGATATCTAACGATCTATAAGGTGGAGGGGATGACGCGCCTCTCATCACTCGTCATCTCGGAGCTGGACAGATCAGTCAAGGTAAGAATTGTCAGGTACTTCAACACTTCCTCAATACATATAGTATAATTTATCTGGGGTTTAAAAGACTAAGGGGATGTTGGCACGGTTTGTAAACAACGTTTTAACAACAATACTGAAAATAAGTCAAAAGCTCCTGAAAGTATAAACATTGTTCAGAGTATTAAATTAAACCTTTGGAATGACAACTGACAGTAAATAGAGACATTGTGGGAGAGCATACTAAAAATTTCCTAAGGTTTGCAGCACTAGAAAAAACAATGATAAGGTGATAATAAACACTTGGATAACATTAATTTAAGACATGATTACTTTTCTGAGAAGGTTGATAACTTAATGTTAGGATAATATAATCAACAGGAATTTAAACGGCTCTGCTAACAGAACAAGAACGCGGTAATCTCTCGCTATATATATATATATATATATATATATATATATATATATATATATATATATATATATATATATATATATATATATATATATATATATATATATATATATATATATATATATATACTCTTGAAAAACAGTTAGGGGAAGGAAGATCACTAAACTGTTTGACATCGTTGTTGGGTTCAAAATGATAATGTCTTCCTCGGGTTCTGGAGCTCTTGAGACTGGCAATACTTGAAACACAAACACTTATAGATAAAGGTGACAAATAGATGTGGAGAGACTATCTAAAAGAAACATCTCATATTTACGATTTAGAGTTGTATTAATGAGAGGTGTACAACATTACACGAAGCTCCAGGCAATCAATTGATCTTTTTTTTCTCGCTTTTTTTTCTCAACATTGTGTTGAGTTACTAAGTAGAAAATAAGGACTTAATTTCGAAATGTCTGACATAAACTTATGACCGAATCTGTGTCGTACAGGCTTTGATGTTATTTGCGTTTTTCTCTACTCCCACGGGTAACATTCTTTAAGCACTTAAACTTTATACAATACATATTATCTCAAGTCAAAGAAGATACATCTACAATACATCGTCTTCATTTCATAAGATACCTAATTTAAAGTTACAGTCTTGGTGAGTAGTCTCGCTTATTCTGAAAACCTCGTGTTTTATTCTAATATTTTTTTATAACAATAGTTAAATTATATGGCTAGTTTTGCATATAAGGTATAATCAATCAAATTCAAACCGGGAAAATGTGTAACGAGAAGTATAGTTAATGTGTATAGCATGTTTTAATACACTGTGGTGTAGCGAGAAGTATATATAGTTTATTTTAATAGTGTGGCGTAGCGAGTAGTATAACCTATGTATATAGCTTGTTTTAATAAAGTGTGGTCGTGCGAGAAGTATACATACTTTGTTTTAATAGTGTGGTGTAGCGAGAAGTATAAATGTATAGCTTGTTTTAATAAGTGTGGTCTAGCGAGAAGTACAGCCTACGTGTATAGCTTGTTTTAATACAGTATGGTGTAGCGAGAAGTGTACATAGTTTATTTTAATATAGTGTGGCGTAGCGACAGATATAGCCTTTGTGTATAGTTTGTTTTAGCAAAGTGTGGTGGTTCGAGAAGGGTACATAGGTTGTTTTAATAATTTGGTGTAGCGAGAAATATAAACTATGTTGTATAGCTTGTGTTAATACATTGTGGTGAAGCGAGAAGTTTAGCCTGAGCGTATAGCATTTTTTTAATAAAGTGTGGTGTAGCGAGATGTATACATAGTTTGTTTTAATACATTGTGGTGCAGCTAGAAGTATAAACTACGTTGTATAGCTTGTGATAATACATTGTGGTGAAGCGAGAAGTTTAGCCTAAGCGTATAGCTTGTTTTAATGTAGTGTGGTGTAGCGAGATATATAGCCCATGTGTATATTTTGTCTTAATACAGTTTAGCGTAGCGAGAAATATAACCTATGTGTATAGCTTGTTTTAATACAGTGTGGTGTAGTGAGAAGTTTAGCCTGTGTGGTTATTTTATTTTAATACAGTGTGCTGTAGGGAGTAGTATAGCCAATGTGTATAGCTTGTTTTAATAAAGTGTGGTGTAGCGAAAAGTGTACAGTACATTGCTAGTCTTAATACAGTGTGGTGTAGCGAGAAGTATACGTGAATAATTTGTTTTACTACAGTGTGTTGTAGCAAGAAGTATACATAGTTTGTTTTAATAAAGTGTGGTGTAGTGAGCATTATACATAGTTGTCTTTATACAGTGTGGTGTGGCGAGAAGTATACATATATAGTTTGCTTTAATACAGTGTGGTGTAGCGAGAAGTATACGTAAATAGTTTGTCTGAATCCTAGAGTTGTAAAAAGTACTGGACTTTGCTACTTAAGTAAAAGTATTGTTACATTGGCAAAATGTTACTTAAGCAGAGGAAAAATTATCCCAATAGGTAAATTATTCAAGTAGAAGCAAAAAAGTATCTCGTTCATAAAGTACTCAGGTACCGAAAGTAAGAAATAGTAAATTTATTAATTGTCTCAACTATTTAATAAAATCCACAGTATATTATACAAAAATAGTTGTCTAAAGATAAAAGTAAGACACACAGCATTAAACATGTTTATTTGCAATTTTTTTTCTTCAGATCAATCAGTAACTGATTCTCAAAATTATGACTGTTCAATCAGCCGCTCTTCTCCCTACAATCCATCGCAGGGATGGTGAACTGGGTGAAAAATATATTCATCCAACACTATGATCAATATCTTTCTTATCCATACTAGTATCGTCGACGTAGACTTATGGTCCGCAAACATAATATTGTTTCTGCTCTCATTAGGTTAGGATACAGACCTATCTGGCAAGTATCTGAGGCAGGGGATGACCGGCACTTCTCTTCCTGTAAACTCTGTAACTATCCCAACGCTAACACCCTTCAACAGTATTACATTGACTCTCCCACTGTCAGAGATCTCCTACCACAGGAAGAGTCACTGACCACTACATGTCACCACCTACTTATACATAATAATTTAGATATAATTCTCGTACGATACAGGCGCTTTGGTGGGTGCCTTACGGGTAACTCAGAATCAGAGGATTTTCTTAAAACAATCCAGGACTGTTTCCTAAGCCAACATATAACCGAACCACCCGGGATAATAATATACTCGATTTAGTTATGTCAAACAGAGAAAACCTCATTCGTAATGTCGAGGTAGGGAACGAACTATCTAACAGCGATCACAAAGAAATTAGATTCCAGTTAGAATTTCAGGGGAGCAGAAAGGAAAATTCCACTAAAGTCCCAGATTTCAGAAGGGCAAACTTAGATACCAGGTAGTAGGTAGTTGGCAACTATCAAACAGGGAGGTACTACAGCCTGGGAAGATATTGGAAGCATAATGTGTTGTCAAATGGTAGACCCTGCTGCTATATGGCATCACGAAAATTGTGACCAAGTCCCAGGTTGCTGATCTGACTTTCAGCCTCATTTACACACAATTGCAGGGTCTCAATTGTTTCTCACTTTTGATCTTTTTTTTAATTTTTGCGTTTATAGTTCTTTATGATTATTATTATTACTACAGTTGTTATTATTATTATTATCTTTATTATTTTATTTTTTATTATAAATTTTATTTACTATGAATTATTATTATTATTAACATTTTTATTATTATTATTATTTTCGACCCCCCAGGCCCCGATGTGGGTCAGTGACCTGTGCCCGAGTGGGTTAATCCCCGTAAAAAAAAAAAAAAAAAGATAGTTTGAAGAGGCAGCTGAGAGAAGGAGTATCACGCTTGGGGGTGAATTACATAACCTCATATGAGGTGTCCCCACTCAATGTACCCACAGAGTGCGACCTCACCTTACCTGGAAACCTGACGGTTGAGGATGACCTGATAACGAGATCTGAGGTTGACGAGTTCCACAAAAATTTAAATAATGAGTTACTTAATGCATAAAGGCAGAACATACCATACAGAAAACTCAGATCAAACAGCAATGACCCTAAATAGATAAATATTTATTTAAAAAACATTATTGGACAAAGGAAGGCTATATGTAGGAGAATAAATCGTGGTGAAGTTTACCTCCGAGATTATTATAATGTATTGCCCGGTAGAGTTAAGACCGAGATAAGAAAAGCAAAGAGGAATAACGAACTGAAGGTAGCAAGGGAGGCAATGTCAAACCCCGAGGGATTCTATCAAATGTATCAAACTAAAACAAGAGAAAAGATTGGACCAATACAGTCGGATACCGGCGAGCTAACTGACAACGACGGAAAAATGAGCAATAATCTGACTTATTATTTTTCAACAGTTTTCACCACCGAAAATTTAAACATGATACCCGAGACACTGACTCTATACAAAGATAGTGAAGAAAATAAATTAAGCGAAATAGTAGTGACTAGTAACGATGTTAGTAAGCAAAAGGACAAACTAAAGCCTAATAAGTTACCAGGTCCCGTTGGGATATTTGCCAGAGCATTAAAGGAATGTAAGAGCTTAGTATGCCCATAGCAAAGTTGTTTAACATGTCCTTAAAAACGGTTGCAGTACCAGAATCCTGGAGGATAGCAAATGTAATACCGATTTTCAAGAAGGAAGATAGATCACTATTCTCTTACTACCGTCCAATTAGTCTAACATTAATTGTAGCCAAATTACTGGAGGCAATTATTTCAAACTCTATTCGAAATTACCTGGAGAAGCACAAGTTGATCAATGATTCCCAACATGGCTTCACAAGCGGGCGTTCATGTCTAACCAATCTATTAACATTCTTTTCATCTGTTATCGAGTCAGTGGACGAGGGGCACAATTTTGATGTAGTATATCTCGACTTTAGCAAAGCCTTCGACAGAGTCCCCCACGAAAGACTAATAAGAAAAGTGGAGGCTAATGGCATTAAAGGAGATATTCTAAAATAGATTAGGGCGTGGTTACAGGACAGGAAACAGCGAGTGAGCATTAACCGCACTAAATCCCATTGGAGCAATGTCACTATTGGAGTTGCCCATGGCTCAGTACTTGGACCATTATTATTTATTATATACATAAACGACATAGATATCGGCATAGACAGCAACTTAAGTAAATTTGCTGATGACACTAAAATAGGGCGTGTAATTAAATCTGACTAGGACTCCACAAAACTACAGGGAGATCTAAAAAAAAATTTCGAATGGTCTGAAAAAAGGCAGATGAAATTCAATGTAGACAATGTAAAGTACTCATTATAGGAGACGTAAACAGAGAAACCAGATACCAGATGAACAACGATGTTATTGAGAAATTCTACTTTGAGAAGGATTTAGGAATAATGATAAGTAGGAATCTTAAGCCAAGTAAACAATGTGTATTTCCTCGAAACAAGGCTAATAAAGTACTTGGGTTCATAGAAAAGATATAGATAAAGTTCTTATAATATCCGAGCAGGATAGGAGTCGTAGCACCGGATTTAAGTTGGATAAATTTAGGTTTAGGAGGGAGATAGGAAGGAACTGGTTCACAAATAGGGTGGTGGACGAGTGGAACAAACTTAGCAACTTTATAGTAAGTGCTGGAATGCTGGAAAGTTTTAAAAGGAGGCTAGATAGATTCATGGATGATAGAGAGTGGTAGTAACTCTCGACAGGAGCTGCCATGCACAGGCCAACCGGCCTATTGCAGACTCCTTATTTTCTTATGTTCTTTTGTAATGTCTTAGTGTCTTGTCGCATGGTCTTGTGATTAGGCTTGTTGCCTCTTGGGGTGTAATAAATTAATTAGATAATGAATAATAAGCTGAACATGACTAAACAGACGCTCACAAGCAGCAGATGCAGTTAGTTGCGTGTTAAACTTCAGAGATGTCACATAATGTCTGAAAAGACCTCAGTAGCTCCATTCCCACCCCTGGGCATGCCAAGTAGTTATCAAGCTCCTTTAGTAGAGGAGCTTGTTTATGAATGTTCCCTCCATAGTGACTGAGTCTAAGGGCCAATTGCAAGAACAGGCGTTGGGTGTACGACGCCGTTTACGATGACCTTGCCCTGATCTTGTTTCAGGAGTACCACCCTTTTGAAGCTCTCGAGAGATCTCGAAGTTTCGATATTTTGAGTACAGCACTAGCTAATAATTCCCACAGGAAACTTGTTGCGAGACTCCCCCAAAGCTTCGAAAAATGCAGAATTCCATGTGTTAAAGGCGATATTGCTGAAAAAGATCAGGGCAAGAAGGTCATCGTAAACGGGGTCGTACACCCAACGACTGTTCTTGCAATTGGCCCTAAGAGTCACGGTGAACTGTCTCTCTAATTGGGGTGTGGTTGTGGTGACATCACTTATCGATTCTAATTGGTGAGTGGTTGAATTTTTCGCACCACGTAACATCGGGCGGTGGCTGGGGGGTGGCAGTGGTACTTAGTTATTTAAGCAGAATTTTAAATACACTCAGTCTCACACATATGAATCGATTTAGGCATTATATCTAAGATGGAGTTATGTAAAGCACTTTAGAATCGCGGCCTCTTTGAAATTCATTTATGGTACAGGTATATGCAAAGAGCAACTGGCGTCTAACTGAAAGATCAAGCCCCAGCACGAAAAGTTGGGGAGAAGAGAGGGGACTCGATGGGGAAGGGGGGATAAGAAGGTAGGCTAGGTGAGGTGGGTGATCAAGGAGCTAATGAGCACAAGAAGATCAAAGGGAAAGTTTGCTGTCATGGCCACTGCCACCTGAACCTGACCTAACGTCACCTCACCTCACAAGACCTGTAAGTTTGTAACCGCATGGTGTCCCCTCACACCCACATCGTACCCATCACGGCTCTACCCATACCCTTCACCCACAAAACTCTTTTAATGTGGTTAATAATTAATTAATTAATTAATTTAAAAATATATTTTTAGTTTGCCACAGACATTAAAACTTTTTGTTTGGGCTATGTAACGAATAACGATTTCTGTTTTGCTTTTGTTTTTCAATTGTATTGGAGTAAAAGTGTTACAAAATCATACTTAAGTGAAAGTAAAAGTGCTAAAAACATTTGTACTTTTTAAAAACTAAATATCCAATAATGCTACTTCAGTACTCTGCTTAATTCAGTATGGCGGGGCGAGAATAATACGTGGATAGTTTTTCTTAATAATATGTGCTGTAGCAAGAAGAATACATAGTTTGTTTTAATACAGTGTGGGAAAGCGAGAAGTATACGTAAATAGTTTGTCTTAATATAATGTTGTGTAACGAGAAGTATACGTAAATAGTTTGTCTAAATACAGTGGGGTGTAGCGAGAAGTATACATAGTTTTTTTTAATACAGTATATTAATAAAAGACCTTTCATTATTTAGAGGAATTAAAAATTTTAGCTTGTTAAAGTTCCTCACTAGTCGGGAATCGAACCCTGGACCTCTGCGTGTGGACAGGGATTGCTACCATCGCGCCACAAGGACAACAAAAGCTATGCTAGGCTTGGTTATACAACAATTGATCATGATTATAATATATTCACTCGTATACTACGTAAAGCACAAGAACAAACTAAACCATACAGAAAAATTAGGTCAAATAAGAAGGAGCCAAGGTGGATGACCAGAAAACTTAAACATGACATAAGAATAAAGAAAGGAATTTATGAGAAAATAAAGGAAGGGGAGGAGCAGCTCAGAAATAGGTATAATGAACTATCTAGGAATGTTAAGAAAAATGTAAGGAAGGCAAAGAGGGACTACGAAATCAGGATAGCAAGAGAATCCAAGGCGAATTCCAAGGGATTTTTCTAGGTATACAGGACAAAGGTCAAGGACAAAGTTGGGCCTTTAAAGTCAGGAAGGGGGGAAGTGATCGATGTCAGTGAGGAAATAAGCAAGTCATTAAGCAGCAACTTTTTATCAGTTTCCACAGAAGACATTCACGAGGAAATTCCAGAGGTTGAACTGATATTTAGGGGAAATGAAGAAGAGAAATTAAAGAATATCGCTATCAGAAAAGAGGATGTTGTTAAGAAGATAAATAATTTATAGAAGACAAAATCCCCAGGGCAGGATAAAATTTTCCCTCGAGTTTTGAATGAGTGTAAGGAACAGATTAGCGGACCCCTCATAAATTTATTTACAAAATCATTAGACACGGGAGTCGTGCCAGACTTGTGGAGACAGGCAAATGTAGTATCCATATTCAAAAAAGGAGACAGAGCATCAGCGTCAAATTACCGGCCGATTAGTTTGACGTCAGTAGTGGGGATATTTCTCGAATCAATTATAGCAAATAGCTTTCGATTGCATTTACAGAAAAGCAAATTAATCTATGACTCTCAACATGGGTTTACAAAGGGAAAATCTTGTCTAACAAATCTGCTGACGTATTGTAGGAAAGTCTTCGAGGTATTAGATAATGTCGAAAATTACGATGTTATTTACTTAGACTTTAGCAAAGCGTTTGACAGAGTACTGCATGAGAGGCTTCTGAGAAAAGTTAAAGCTCATGGTATTGAGGGGAAAGTTGTAAATTGAATAAAATCATGGCTCACCGATAGAACACAGAGGGTCAGCGTAGATGGTGTTAATTGTGAGTGGGGTTGAGTAACCAGTGGGGTTCCCCAGGGGTCAGTCTGGTGGCCCCAGAGCCTGCCCGCACTACAAAAACCCAACCCGCGACCCATCTATGTCCGCCACAGTGATCCACCTTAGATTAAAACTTAGATGATATAAATTCACATTTAACAAGTCACAATCTAGTGAGTCCATAACGTAATACAGTATAAGATTTTAATAAACTTGTAATTGTAAAATCAATCTAGTCATTGTCTACTAAAATAACCATTGTGCAACCTCATCCTAAATCCTAGGTTAGCTTAGTTAGCCAACAAACTCTGTAATATGTAAAACAAGGGGTGTCGTCCCCCTCTGTTTAACTCATTAAACTTCTTTTCCAACCTTTCCCCCCACGACTATATGTTGTGACTTCTCCTATCCCTCATGTCTGGCTGTGCCTTGAGCCCCAGCATGCCTTCCTTCCATTCCCCACCTTAACCTAAAAAAAAAAAAAAAAAAAAAAAAAAAAAAAAAAAAAAAAAAAAAAAAGGTCGGTACTGGGCCTACTCGTGTTCATAATCTACATAAACGATCTAGATACTGGGATAAGCAGTGACATAAGCAAGTTTGCGGACCTATTGCAGACTCCTTATTTTCTTATGTTTCTTATGTTCTTATGTACACAAAGCCTGTTCATCGTGCTTGTTAAGCGCCGTGAACCTCCACTGGGGATTGCCAATGCCGGCAACTATGTGGTTGGAGTAGCATTTTACCGAATCCAGCTAGGAAACACGAGGCTACAAATTGGTTCAGGGCTCGAGTAAACTCCTTAGAAAAGTGCAAAGAGAATGGAGTGCAAATCCAAATGATAATGAAATCAAGCAAGAGGCGGGGAATAAATACTGGACAGACTTTTTAGGGAGAATCGCTAAAGGCAAGAGCTTGGGTGATATATGGAAGGAAGTGAATAAAGAGCGAGGTGTTCGAAGCAAGGACAACAGCTACGCTGACCCACAGGGCAGGGCTAGTCAATTTATTAGGAAATGAGCTGGGATTGCTAGTTTTGCCGAATTACCTCAGAGTATGCAGGCCTCATTACAAAGTAAGAGTAGACTTAGGCGTGAGTTAGTACAAAGTCAGTGTACACTGGGGGATGATACATGTGTTCCTATAACGAGAGGCGAGTTATTCTATACGATTAAAAAGGGAAAGTCTACGGCACCCGGTGATGATGGAATAACATATGATATCCTTAACTTTCTCGCTGGAATTAGAGAAGGGCCTCTGTTAGACTTGTTTAAAATGTCTTTTATTGGAGGTTGTATCCCTCTTAAGTGGAAGGAAGCAGTAAGTGTACCAATACCAAAGAACAATGTAGATTTTCGTCCAATATCTTTAACCTCTTGCTTTAGTAAAATGATAGAAAGAATAGTATTAAACAGGTTGTTGCATAAAGTGAAAAATCTCTTGGCGCCAAATTTACTCCGAGGCTACATGCAGGACTTTTGTAGACTTAAAAGGGGCCTTTGATAGGGCAAATAAAGAAGTCATACTTGACGAACTAATTAATTTAGGAGTTTCTGGGAAGTTGCTGAAATGGATTGTGAATTACTTGAGTAACAGAATGGGTAGAATATGGTTACAGGGTTGGTACTCAGAAGAAAGAGAGATGGAGTTGGGGACTCCACAGGGAGGTGTACTTAGCCCCACTCTTTTTAACATGTTGATGAACATAATGGCTCGCTACGAATTTCCTGGAGACACATAGGTTATAATATATGCTAATGATATACTTTTACATTGAGTCACTTTGTTGTAGAATTGACCGTGTAATTAACAATGAACAAACTAAATATGAGGTCAGAAATTATGAACAAGGGAATTTATTTTTGAATGGATTAAGGTTAGAAAAAGTTGATGTTTACAAATACCTTGGGATGTACATTGGGTATAAGTCCAACAGTAAAGTACGTGAGATGCAGTACCTGGATAATGCATGTAAAGGACGTTTAAGACCTTTAAGAGCTTTGGCATGGCGCAGGTATTCCTATTTTAAGGATGGTTTATATCAGTACTATACATTCAGTTATTGACTATGCAGCTCCCATCCTTATAATGTACAGTAAGAAAGTTATACAAAAGTTTGAAGTGATACAAAACGAGGCCATAAGAATTGTTTTAGGTTATCAACGGAACACTAAAATTGAAATAATGAGAATGGAGTTAGATTTACCAAGTATAGAACATAGAGTAAAGGAACTTGCTGTAGCCGCTAGTCTTAGGACCATTAGGAGAGGAGGAGATAATAGGTTGTCCCGTACAATAATGTATTTAAATGAAAGAACAGATCTTGGCAATGTGCCCGAATATGCAAGGCTATTGTATAATATTATGATGGAGTATGGAGTAGATAAATATTGCATTTCATTTCAAACTTATTTTAGGTTTAGACCGTGGCAGGAAGGATGCATTTCAGTAGACATTTTACAGCTTGAGGGTAAAAAAGGTGATTGGCATCCCAATTATTTAAGAAATGTCTTTTTAGAGAAAATAAATAGTTTTACTAGGCGAAACACTGTACATATATATTGTGATAGATCAGTATTAAGTAACGGTCAAGCGGGATGTGATGTTTTTATAAGGGAATATTTTGTCACTGAGTGCTATGCAGATGAAACAGTTTGAAAAAGAACTAGTAAGAACACCTCATCCACGCTGACCGAACTACACGCAATATGGGAAGGACTCCAGGTTGCTATTGAGAAATGTAAAGAAACATATATTTTTGTTGATAGTAAAAGTGCATTGGAAGCTTAGCTGAGTAAAAATCCATGTAACTTTAATATTGTTAATATCTGTAAACGACTTGGGATGTACTGTGCAGTTTGGATGGATTCCATCACGTGTTGGGATTCATTTAAATGAAATAGCTGACACATTGGCCAAAAAAGCCGCAGAAAAGATGTATATAGATATTGTTAGCAATGAAAGTATTAAAACGATAAAGAGGGAAATTAAAAGAAAAAGAGAGGGATGGGAAAAAGCAAGAAGAGAAAATGATTGCCATATGTAGCTAGAGTTTTCAGCACTATTAGTATGTTTTACAAAATACCAATGTAACTTATGAGACTAACTTACCATCTGTTGATACTGTTATAATGAGACTAAGATTGTGATACAAATATTACTGGCAGATAAGTGGAAGGGCGGGTCAACCTTGTCAACTGTGTCATCTTAGGGATGCACATACACTACAACATTATGTATTAAGATGTGAAAAAATCCAACTATACATGAACAGTGAGATCACTTCTTTAAAGAAACAAGTTTGTTGGATGATTAATAATGGAAAAATTAAACTAATTCTTGCAATGCATAAAAATTGTGCTCCAAGGATCTGACATTTAATTTGGTGTATGATTACATTATCTGTTCTTTTAATGTAGTACAGTGTTCATGCCAAAATTAACTATTTCATTGCTGTAAAAATAATTATTGTATTAACATTTATAACTTTTTGTAAACCCCAGAAGGCGATGGTAAAGGTGAAGGTGATGTAATAGTTTTATTGTCAATAAAGTATTTCAATGTCAATTTCAACCATTACGTCGTTGTAGTAACGGAGTATCACTCATACCGATTGTCTCAGTATGCCTACGCATGTTGTTCACGATATTTCTGATTTATGAAGAGAGACTAAGCAAATAGTACTTGGAGTGAACAATATATCGGTCTTCATAGGAACTGCCACGTTAATTATATGTAAATTGCATTGGATAAATTAATACCTAAATAAGGTTTCAAATCAAAGGACTTGCAGGCAAGAGAACCCCCCCGTCCACCTATAGTAAGAGTAAGACATTTGTTTGTAAGTTTCAGTGTGGCGCCAGTTGCTCGTGGCGCCATACATATCGTGAAAATGTGGATTCTCGCACCCCATTTCGCCGTGTTATTTCAGCGTTGCGTATACCCTCGTTGTGAAGGCCAATTATAGTACCTCTCACATCTTGCGATGTCCCATGGATAATTCCTCGCTCCATTCAATGTAAGATCCCTTTGATGGTGTCCATTTGCGACATCCTTTTCAATTCATGTAATATATGATCTGAAACATCGGAGGATTCACATCGTTCGAAAACATGTCTAATGATACTTTTTGGGGACTGTACGTCGTAAAATACATGTATATGAATAGGGAAAAATGCCGCTTAAGCCTTAAAAAGCAAGTGAGGTTATTGTCGAAAACGGATATTTTTTTTTAGTTGTCTAAATTAATTTGCACATGTTAAATTTTGATCTGTTTCGTGTAAGGCATCGTTTACTCACATAAAATAGCAAAATTATACCTAAAGTAGGTTAAGTTGGGTTAGGTTACGTTTGTATTAAAATTTTATAAAGATGTATTTACGGCCTACATGATCCTTTATTACCAGTTAGAAGTCTCCCACCCCCCCAAAAAACATTTATATATATATATATATATATATATATATATATATATATATATATATATATATATATATATATATATATATATATATATATATATATATATATATATATATATATATATATATATAGTTATCGCTAATCGAGAATTATCAATATTTGTTTATACAATTCCCGATTATACTCATAAGAGCATAAGAACATAAGAATAGACTTATGTTCTTATGAGAATAATCGGGAATTGTATAAACAAATAGGGATAATTCACGATTAGCGATAACTCGTATGTATTTATCCTTTTTGGAAACTTCTGGCTGGAAATACATAGGAGTTATCGCTAATCGGGAATTATCCCTATTTGTTTACATAATTCCCGGTATCGTCTTAATTTTTCCTAATGAACTCTTGTCATCTTCACCTCTAACGAAACCATTAATGCTCTAACTTCTCTACACTGGTTAGATTGTTTGTGGCCGCTAGCAGAAGGCGAGTTGGAAGTGTTACTACCATGGCTGCTGAGAAGCCCTTCGTCAAGATAGCTGCTGGCGAGGTAAGTGTGACGAGTGTGTATATTATTAACCCAACATACGTAATATGTATAAAAAAACTTACTTGTTGCAGTGCAGTAATACTTAATAACATAATTAGGTAGATGTGGTATTTAATTATCGTTATTAATTCTTGTGAGTGAAGTAAATACAGTATGTGCTAGGTTTCAATTTATGTTCAAATGAATAATTTAATTCTGTAAGACTGACATGCGCTCTTATTTACCTTTATGTATGTCTTACGTGCATTTTGTGTATCAAGGAAGTAACATAGTCTTTGATGGTAGATGTTAAAGAGAAATTAAATAAAAAATAAGCTAAACAAGAACAGCCTCTATAAGCTATAAAGACCTGTTAAAAGGGTCACTGAGTTCGGTTTGAGAGTGAAAGCTTAGTTGAGAAGTTTGGCCACAACCAGCCAGTATAAGGGTCAGAAGCGTGTACAGTATGACGACTTGCTATTAACTAAAATTTATCTTTTAATAATGGTGTGTAATGGTGTACACTAATTTTATCGGAAAGGCAATATGATCATGGAAGTGTATTGACTTAATAGCCAACATCGAAGGTCGAAAATATTAAAAGGTCTCCTAAGTATTAATAAGACGATAATAGCTACAGTATAACATGTCCCAAGTAATATCAAGCGTAATTAACACAATAAGGGATATATATATATATATATATATATATATATATATATATATATATATATATATATATATATATATATATATATATATATATATATATTTTGTTGGGGATTTAGAATATTGTTAAAGTCTACCCAGATCCCAACAGGCAACAACAACAAAAAAACAAAGACAATCGGACTATAAAAGGGTAGACAAAGGATGAGAGTTTTTGTTGTGTATAATAAAGTACCATAAATTCCTTAACAAAACATTCAGCTATCTATAATTGACCCTTAACCATACTTAACCTAAACATTAACAGTATATACATATTAATACAACATACGATAATTTGAAGCAAGTGGACGTGGGGGAGGCAATACAAGATTACAAATACTTAAGTGCGGAGCTGAGATGGCTGACGAGCAAGGCTGAGTATTGTAGAAGACGGTCGGTAGTCGCTGTGCCGCAGGTTTAGAGGATAGGTGATCCTGTGGTCACTTCCCAGAGTGTAGTGCTGGGCTTTAATGAGCTCATCCTTACTAATGGTCTTATTGTACAGATCTTCTGTGGGTAGGAAGATATTGGAGGTGGTTTTAGATGAAGAGGGCCCATTTCGCACACTCTGTGACCGGGTGACAGCACAAGATGGGAAAAGGTGAGGAATAGTTTCTTCAAGGTCAGTGGTGGAGTTGACAGGTAAGGGAGAGTCGACTGTCTTTATGTTGGGAACCACTAGATCTCCTACCAAGTCATTACCCAATAATAAATGAATGCCGCTCACAGGCATTGGATCTTTCCTAATGGCTACCTGCACTTCCCCAGTAATCAAGGGACATTGGAGGTGCACTTTAGCTAAAGGATAGGAAGAATGGGATGAGAGATCTGAAATTAGAACACTCTCATTAGTAAATGCTGTAGATATATCAGGAATGACGTTAAACAGGAGGATAGATTGTGCTGCGCCCGTATCACGTAGTATACGAATAGGGAAAGAACGAGACCCCTCTATGATTGAAATTTTTCCCTCATAGGTGAATGAAGAGAAGAGATCCTGATGGGGCCTTTCCACATTGGTGGTTGCTATTGTTTTGAATTTGGGATCCAGGGAACTACTTTAAGAAGTTCGACACTTTGGGTGTTTACAAGACTGGATCGTATGACCTGGTTTTTTACAGTAAGAACAATAAAACTTGGTTGCATCAGGGGGGGTAGGTGTGGGACCTTTCGACCTACCACTCACGCCCCCAAGGTTATCATCAGAGGAGGACCTAACATGCCGGAAAGTACCACGTTCCCTACTGCCCAGTGACTCCACCAGCAAGGCGTACGCATCAGCCAGCTCAGCCGCACGCCCTAAATTAACCTCTCCACACTCCTCCACATGCTTCAAGATGCGAAATGGTATCTTGCTCTTCCACTCCTCCAGGACTACCAAGTTTAACAAATCCTGAAATGTGGAGGTCTCTGTAGCCTCTAACCACTTCTTGAAAAACCTAAGCTTTTCTTGAGCAAACTCAACAAAGGTGTGTGAAAATGTTTTGGTTAGTTTACGAAACTTCTGCCGGTATCCATCTGGCGTGATAGCATATGAGGTGAGGATATTCTTTTTTACGTTATCATAGTCATCAGTCTGGTCTAAACAGTTATAAACTCTACGAGCCTTACCACATAATATAGGAACTAACGCCGACACCCACTGGTCCTTAGGCCACTCATTCTCCCCGGCTATTTTCTCAAAAGTCCTAAATGACCCGTCCATATCGGATTCATCAAACCCGGGAACAAGGGAAGAAGCATTAGCAGGGTTAAAAGCAGCTAGTTTCTCTTTTAATGCCACTTCTTTTGATTTAAACTCCGATGTTAAGGTGACTTCTTTCTCTTTCACCTGTAGTTCTTTCAGTCTAACCTCCTGCTCCAACTTGGCCTGTTCCAACCTTCCCTCATGCTCCAACTTTTGCTCCAACTTGGCCTGTTCCAACATTCCCTCATGCTCCAACTTGGCCTGTTCCAACTTGGCCTGTTCCAACTCATGCTCCAACTTGGCCTGTTCCAACTTGTCCTCATGCTCCAACTTGGCCTGTTCCAACTTGGCCTGTTCCAACTTTTCCTCACGCTCCAACTTGGCCTGTTCCGACCTTTCCTCATGCTCCAACCTGGCCTGTTCCAACTTTTCCTCCTGCTCCAACTTGGCCTGTTCCAACTCGAGTTCTTTAATTTTGATTTGGAACTCGAACCTAGCTCGTTCTAGTTCTAAGGCGTCTACTCTGTGTTTTTTCTTGAGGGCTAGCCAGACCTGAAGCAACTTCTGAGTGAGGAGGGGTGGTGGATAGTGGTTGAAGTTTCTTGGACATGGGCGTTAATCTGTCAACAGCGGATTCTTTTAAAACTTCTTGTTGAACCAACATTTCAATTACCTGATTTTTTAACATTTCCTTAGTCAGTTGCTGTGAATATGGGATATTGTAATAGTTGGCTATTTCTTTCCATTCTTTCTTCAGGATATTAACACGTAATTTAGCTACGGAAGGATTTTCAATAAAATCCTGGAGATCAAAATCTGAGGTGGCCATTGTTAAGAAAAACTAGATAAATTAACTAATGGCCAAAAAAGATAAGATAAGTGGATTACCCTAGAAAATATCACGGCAGTGGATAACCAGGAAGTCCCGGAAACTACCCAAGTTATACCTAGGGAAATTACACTTATGAATATTGTTCTTCTGATAAGATCCTTAAATAAGGATAAGAGACTTGGAAGAGGAAGGGCGTATTACGGCATTAATATAAAGATCAGGATTAACAACCCTCAGATACTTGAAACAGGAAGGGCGTATTACGGCATTAATATAAAGATCCGGATAAACAACCCTTGAGTTACTTTATTATTGACCCCGAATGAGATAATGAGAAGAACAATAATTGAGGCTTTATAATTATGGGGCCCTGGTAGAGCCGGGCGTCCCAAGATATCACTTCACAATAAACTAGTGACTATGGAACAGCCTACTCTGGAGCGAGGGTACGGCATTAAACAGATCCGGATTCTTCCCTACACTCGATAAGACTTACTACACGATTGCCACGTGTAATAACAGGTAAGCCTTATGACACTTGTAACCTAATATCCTACGTCTGTCACTCTTACTGTACGATAATACCAATATATGCACACACATATGAAGGGAACTTTAAACCACCGTAAAGCAATTGTGAAAAGAACTGACTGGGAGGAATAATTAACAAGGAGTAACAAGGGGGGGAAGAAATATGGCACTTAATGTTGGGTCCTGTCACGGTCGCCATTTGTTACGAGTTGGGGATGTAGAATACAGTTAAAAGTCTACCCAGATCCCAACAGGCAACAACAATAAAAAAACAAAGACAATCGGACTATAAAAGGGTAGACAAAGGATGAGAGTTTTTGTTGTGTATAATACAGTACCATAAATTCCTTAACAAAATATTCAGCTTTCTATAATTTACCCTTAACCATACTTAACCTAAACATTAACAGTATATACATATTTATACAACATACTATAATTTGAAGCATGGTGGAGGTGGGGAGGCAATATAAGATTACAAATACTTAAGTGCGGAGCTGAAATGGCTGACGAGTAAGACTGAGTATTGTAGAAGACGGTAGGTAGTCACTGTGCCGTAGGTTTCCAGGATAGGTGATCCTGTGGTCACTTCCCAGAGTGAACTGAACTTTCCTCGATCTGGATCTGATGAGGAAGACTTGGAATAGGTGACGCAACAACCAGGATATGGAGAAGGGAAACCCCGGAGTGGTAACTAAGACTAGTCATACTCGGGTTTCGTCCCTAGATGGCGTTGCTCGTGGTGCTGGGTAGGTAGATCAGGACAATAGATGGCGTGGTTCGTAGTGCTGGGTAGGTAGATCATGACAATTGATGGCGTGGTTCGTAACAATATATATATATATATATATATATATATATATATATATATATATATATATATATATATATATATATATATATATATATATATATATGCACTGTTAAACAAATGTTAATCAAGAACTCCCCCAACAACACAATTGGTTGCATTTATAAAGTTCCTTGCAAGGAATGTAATATGTTTTACTTAGGCCAGACAGGTAAAGATCTTGCAACTAGAATTAAACAACACAAATACAGTGTTAGGACAGGCCAGGAATCCAATGCTCTGTTTGTTCATTTGAGGGATAACAAGCATTGCATTGACTGGGATAATGCCTCCTCAATATTACCTTGTAATTCAATTGATAGTAGGAACATCATAGAATCTAGTCTTATTAAACATACCGAAGCATTCAACATGAATTTGAGTAATGGCCTGTACAAACTGGACAATTTTGTAATTAAGAAGATTTGTAACCAGGTGAGAAAGTTGGGTCACCTTACCCTCTGACCTGACCACCAACCGTTGTGTGCTATTTAAAGATTAGTAGGGTCATTACCTAATACCTGACCATTGTGGACCTGGTCTCACCCTCCTCTGTATATATACACCTTGGTTTGTATTTCTCTTTAGTCTGTACTCACCCCTGAAGATGTGAATTACACGAAAGCGCTTGGGAACTTCGTGTTTTCTTCTTTCCTTGTGGTTATCAGCATATATATATATATATATATATATATATATATATATATATATATATATATATATATATATATATATATATATATATCAATTACTTGTTATCGATTAATTTTCAAAGAATCTTTAGTTAATTAAATATAATATCATCAATATCTTAGGTGCAAACTTGCATTTGGTTGCCGTGGTAGAGTACAGTCATCATTACCCTCACTTTTTTTGTTTATGGGGAATAGCCCACCCGGGCACAGGTCATCGATCCACAACGGGGCGTGGGGGCGAAAGAAAATAAGAGGAAAAAGAAATTAAAAATAAAAGAGAAAAGTCTATATTAATCTACATTATGAAGATGCCAGAAAACCAGATTTTTGAAGTGAGACAGATTGTCAAAGGATTAAAAGAAAGAAGGCAGAGCTTTAAATAGTTTGGCTGTGTGAGGAAAGAAGGATGTACTATAACGGGTTACTCTAGTCATTAGTGTGACCGACATCCACACAGAAAAGGTGGGCACCGGGGACAAGAGAGTGAAGCAACATTGCGGCGAAGAGAAAGGGAAGAGAGATTATCAACTTAAGGAGAACAGTTAATATGAAGAAATACCTTTGAAGAGCCACCCAAGATATGAGAGCAGTACTCCAAGTTAGGACGAATGAATCCCTTATAAACTTGAAGCAACTGCTCAGCAGTGAAGTACCTACTGCATCTGTACAGCATTCCCAGCTTTCGGGAGGCCGTTTTTACAATGTTGTGGATGTGTGGCTTCCATAACATTTTAGAGGAAATGGTGAAGCCTAGCAGATCTATTTTAGAATTTTGCAGAATTATTACATCCTGAAATGTGATTAGTGGGAGATCTTCTATTTTTGGAAGGTGTAATTGGTAAATACTGTCTTTTATTACTATTGAATTTACCAATGTTTCTACCTCCCCATTCGGAGCTGCTGCACAGGGGCCGCATACTCAAAACCATTTACGGGACTGTATCTCTTTGTTTACCCCGTAACTGGACTTACAGTCTCCGATCTGTATACTCAAAGCAAATATTTGGCAGCGGACTCAGTAAGTGAGCCCCTAATCTAGCCCGTAACTTACAGCACCTAAGGAGGTGCTGTAACACGATCAACCCGTATATAGAAGTCGCTATTTCCCGATTGCATAAGAAAATTTTTTAATAAATATTGTAATAATGCTTGTTAGACTTGTTTTATCATAGAATAATGAAGAAAATGTTTTGTAAATCAACATACTAAAATACAATATTACAGTTTGACTTTTAGTTCATTTTTTTACGATAAGAAGAGGCATGAGTGTTTCTATTTGTGGGGGAATGGAAGAGACGCAGCTTTTGTCTTCTTACAACTTTTCAAATAATTTGTGCCAAAATAGAAGATTTTTATTGTCCACATTTATGGTACATTTTTTTTTTTGGCTGAGTAAACTTGCAGATAGATCTTATTAATGTGGTATAGCTGTAAATATCCTTCAGTAATGAAAGCCAATTATGAGGTCAAGTGAACATTTTTTCATATAACAAGTTATTCTGCCAAGTATCCAATAAGTACCCATGACTCAGAGTTAAATAATACCTAACCCAATCTAAGCTCATCAAACTTAATAAAAAATGGGGGTAAAAATAAATTATTATAAAAAGAATTTTGTTCATAGGTTTTTTATCAGATACATTAAATAGTGATTTTTTTTCTGCTGCAAAATTAGTGAAATGTATCTTACCCTAACAAAACCTAGCCTTACCTAATCTTACCTTACTTTATCTAACCTAACCTAATGTTACCCTACCTAACTTAACCTAACCTAACCTAACCGAAGTGAGCCGCAACGCACATAAAAAACAATTAAGTTCTCCAGAATTTTTTTATTTTTTTCTAAATACATTTGTAGAGATAACAAACTTTTTATAATCATTTCTCCAACATATCTATAAATCTCTTGATGATATATAAATGTAACTTAGGACGTCACTATTGTGCCTTTTAACCTTTATGCATTTTAAATTTAGGTTAGGTTAGGTAAGGCGTGTTAAGGTTAGGTTAGGTTTGGTTAGGTTAGGTAAGGTTATGTAAAGGTTAGGTTAGGTGGTTAATATATATGACTAATCCTAGGAGCGCAGTAATTTGTTTTCCCAGCGGTAATGTGGCCGTGGCAGTTTCATTTTTAGCATGACGCGTGAAGGTTATTGCCTGTCTTATATGGACGTAATTTGCGAATTTGGGGATAAAGACAACGAGACCCTTCAATTGTTAAAAGACCACGACACTGTTCCCTTAAATAGAGACTGTCCACACTGCGGGAATCCCTGTGCTTTCAGACTGGAAATAATTTTTTTATCATTACCTCAATGCTTGACGTTTCCCGCCATCCCAATAAATCACACCGCCGCCCTGGCTGCATAAACGCTGATGCCGCCATATCAATTAACGTACAGAAAATGCCTAAAAATACACCGATTATAGTAAGTTCTTTCTGTTTAATATACCGGGGGGTCCGGGGGGCAGAGCCCCCCCGGTAAGGAAGTTAGGTAAGGTTAGGTAGGTTTGTTTGGTTAAGTTGGTTAGATTTGTTTATCATACAAACAAATGTTACGTTACATTAATTTTAGTAATATCCATTTTTTAACACATTTGTTTAAACTACAACAGTGTCCACTAAAAAAATTAACAGTGAAAATCCGGTGTTTATATATTCCCTTTCGCTCAATTTCGCCAGCGGGTTAGTCCTGAAAAATTACCGGCTCAGTAAAGATTAGGTCAGGTTAGTTAAGATTAGGTTAGGTAAAGTTAGGTAAGGTAAAGATTGGGTTAAGTAAAGTTAGGTTAGGAAAAAATTAGGTTTAGTAAAGTTAGGTTAGGAAAAAATTAGGTTTAGTAAAGTTAGGTTAGGTTAGGTAAAGTTAGGTTAGGTTAGGTAAAGATTAGGTTAAGTAAAGTTAGGTTATGGTGGTTACAAGTGTTCCCTGAAGAATGCAGTGACGGGTAGGGAAACACCTTGTAACACTGAAATCCGTTTATTATGGATGAGAGAAATACAAGTGGTGACTCGCTTGTGCCATGCACGGCTCACACAGTCAGACTGAGGCTGCCTTGCCATATGGCAGCCTCGGGGCAATGTTGCCACATAACGTGCAGTGATGCCACGTGATGGTATATATAAATGTTACTCGGCACAGTAGCTTATATACAGGGTTGCTACTCGGCACAGTAGCTTATATACAGGGTTGCTACTCGGCACAGTAGCTTATATACAGGGTTGCTACTCGGCACAGTAGCTTATATACAGGGTTGCTACTCGGCACAGTAGCTTATATACAGGGTTGCTACTCGGCACAGTAGCTTATATACAGGGTTGCTACTCGGCACAGTAGCTTATATACAGGGTTGCTACTCGGCACAGTAGCTTATATACAGGGTTGCTATTCGGCACAGTAGCTTATATACAGGGTTGCTACTCGGCACAGTAGCTTATATACAGGGTTGCTACTCGGCACAGTAGCTTATATACAGGGTTGCTACTCGGCACAGTAGCTTATATACAGGGTTGCTACTCGGCACAGTAGCTTATATACAGGGTTGCTACTCGGCACAGTAGCATAGATACATAACCTACATCTCCCTCCCCCCCTCACGCTCATAGTCTTTGTCTTGAGCGGACTTCTTAGTCCTAAGTCGCTCCGAGCGTCGAGGTGCACTGTGGGGCGGATCCTCGTGAGGTGTAGGTGACTCGTCCTCGGTCAGGGGGCCAGCAGCAGGGGGTGGGACTGGCCGGAGGAAGCGGCGGTTCCTCCACCAGACACGGCCGCTCGGCATCCTGACCTTGTAGTCCCGCGACCGGCCGACGCCCATCACTATGCCCACCTTGTCCCAACGTGTCGTCGTCGGGTCCTGGACGCGGACAAGGGCACCAATCTCCAGTGGCTGAAGAGGGCGGGCACGGTCGTCATACCGAGCCTTGGCGTCCTGGGCACGTGAAGCGGCGCGGCGGTAGCAGCTCTCGGCTCTGGTCTGCCGGTCCTTCGCAAAGGCCTTGGCGTCTGCAGGAACGCAAGAGCAGACAGGGTGACCATACAGGATCTGGACAGGGGAGCATCCTGTGTGGGTGGGAGTGGACGCGGGTTCTGGGCAGCTCTGTGTGGCAGCGCCAGGCGCGTCGCTCGTCGACTCACGCACCCTGCTGGCAGTGTAACGAGCAGCTGGGATCTGCTCAGGAAAGTCTCTGGGCACCACGCCTAACTCCTTGCAGTGCTCCCACGACAACAAGGGTGTAGCGAGAGTAGGCCGCACGTCGACCCATCCGTGACACGACCTGTCGCCGTAAGTGATCTCCCCTTGAAAGGAGACCACAGTGTCCGGCATCTGGGAACCGTCGGCATCGTAGTACTGCAGCTGCGGCTGTGGTCCCAGGTCGTGTTTGGTGAGGCCCAGTTTCTGGAGGTGCTTCAACCCAATCACCGTAGTATCAGCGCCGGTGTCCGGTATCACATCGATGTGACCTGACAAATCACCTTGTGTGACGGCCACGCGGATAGTAGGGGAAGGGGTAGAACTGGGGCGTGTGGTCGATTCCACCCTCCTGATGTGACTCCGCTGCTGCTTGGGGCTGCGTGGGCCATCTGGAGGGGGCTGCGTGCGAACCACCCCGAGGGAAGTGCGCTGCTTTCCTCCTCGTCTCGGGCTTTTGGGCTTGGGTTGGCGGCAGCACTTGTCGTAGTGTCCATAGCGACCACAGGCCTGACACTTGCGGCCTCGTGCAGGGCACCTGTCTGTGTTAGACCAGTGGCCCTTACGGTCACATCCACGACACAGTGCGTCGGCGGCCGGGCAAGTCTTGGGGCCATGCTGCTTTCCACAGCTGCCACAGGAAGCACTAGGCGGAGGCGTGGAAGAACGTGTGGCAGCCTTCGCGTTGTTGGCCGCCTTCTTACCCTTCTTGTATTGTGAGATAGCTCTCACAGCAGGTGGGGCCCGTAAGGCAGAGGTGGCGGACTTGGTGGCCTCGTATGACCGACATTCAGTCACTACCACCTGGAGTGTGGAGGAAGCGTCCAGGGGGCGAAGTCGCTGCACCAACTCTTCCTGCCTGATACCTGTCAAGATCCCGTGCTTGATCCAGGCTTCCTCACATTCCCGGCTGTGCGCCTTGCAGACGTCGATCTCCTCTGACAAACTCTTCAAGCGTACAAAAAAGTCGTCACAGGATTCGTTCTCCGCCTGCTTGCAGCTGGTGAAGGCGCGGCGACGCAAAGCCTCGTTATTCCTACCCTTAACATGCTCCTGTAAAAGGTCGAGCACACCCGTCACTGAAGAGGTAGAATCGGGAGGCACTTGCAACGTGTGCTCCTAAACTCTCTGGGTTTCCAGCGACAAACACATCCGCAGTTGGATGAGCTGTTTGTTTGGAGGCATGCTGTCAAGGTCCACCATCGTGGAGTAATCTGTCCAACGCCGCCTCCACTCACGAAAAAGCTGAAACGTGACGTCTGGTGAGAGGGCGGATGGGGGTTGAACAGATGCCTTGGGAGCTGTTTGTTTGGAGGCAACAGTACCTGGAGGAAGCTGGTGTGGTGAGGGAGGGAGGATATTGGCGCCTTGAAGCGCGCTACCCGCGAGTGAGGGAGGGTGGGTTAGCGCCAGGGTCGCCAATAGTGCCTCAAAACGCGACTTTTCCTCCTCTCTTCGTGTCTCCTCCCTCTGAAGTTCCATCTCTCTACGTCTCTCGTCCCGGTCGTCCATCCACCTCAGAATTGTGGCAATGTCCGTCACTGGAGGTGGAGGATGAGAGTCTGCGCCCGGTGGAGGAGAAGGTGGTGGGGAGTCGTGTCTCCCATCTTGACGTTGTCCCTTCTTACCGCCCATCTTTGTGTGTGCGTGGAGTGCACTGTTTAGTATGTAAAGTGGCGCCTCAACAGCTCGAACCACATATATATGACATAAACAGCGCAGAAATAACGCAAAGTCCACTGTTCTATCAGTGAGTGAGTGCGTGCGTGCGTGTGTGTGTGTGTGTGTGTGTGTGTGTGTGTGTGTCTGAGAGAGCACTTCGTGGTGGCCTTAATGCCGGTAGGTAGAGACGCAGGAGAGTGAGACAGTCAGTGTCTCCCGGGATGTCACACGAGAAGGGTGTACGCCTGCGTGCTCCGTGGGTACCACAAAAAAAACAGGTCAATGCTCAACTCTCACCTCTAGACACACTAATACACTGACACTAACACTGCCACCGTCACTAAAACGCACTGTGACGGCCCAACACTGCATATCGCGGCGAAACACAGCGCAACACAACACAACACACTATGAGTCCACGCATCACCGGCAGACGTAACTGTCTCGATAGGGTGTGTCATAGGAGGGAAGATCAGCTAAAACTAATGGCCCATCACTTTTTTGGTAGATTTTAGTGTACATAAACAGAAAATAATTTCAGTTTCAATATTTTGCAACCTTTTGCTAGGTAAATTTTAGCGTGAAATTTATCGAAAATCTAACGTACAGCTGCATTAGTGCATTACAATTAAATAGTGAACATTGGCTTGACTTCATTCTTAACAACCCAACTAACAATATTTTTTTCTGTTTCCAGATTCTGATGCATTTATAAGTTGATAATATTTATGGCATGCTTGTGTCAGACGAGGAACCAAAAATCCAGCCATCTCAGTCACTATCTTGGGTCTGGGGAGAGAGCTCCTGAAGTCGGAGGCTGCTCAAGTATTGAGAGATGCTGAGATATGGTGTTTTAATCAGGCAAACAGTGAAAAAGAACCAAAGAAGAACTTACACAAACAAAGACATTGCCAGTGATATGACCAACGCTAAGTCTTGGCACAGTACACTCTGGCTAACGCCAGTTCAAGCCTCCAGTCATAACAAGTCAGAAGAAGATTAGTGAGAGATCATAGCCAGTTGGGGAAAAAGGCAAGAGATATCTCTCTTGGGAGAGGAAAACTTGCAGTTAAGGACAGCTTTGCCAAGCAACTGGACCAGTTATTTGATATAATTACTTGCAAGTGCCCAATTGTTCTCTGTCCTGAGTTTGGATGCGATCGTGACTGTAAATCCGAGGCCCACATCTCCTGTATTTGCAAGCTTGAACTGAAGATTCCTGTGATCGAACTGGCATTTATCAAAGCACAGAGAGAGAAGACTGGCAGTATAGGGGCTCTCATGATTTCTAGCCAAGATATTCCGGAGTCCAAGAGACAGGAGGCTGCCACAGAGACAGAAGAGGAGAAGAGTTGCCGAGGAAAAGAGACTTGAGAAGGCCCAGGGTGAGGTAAAAGGCCGATGATTGGAGTCAAGCTGATTCAGAGTTTAATGATTTCCCATGGCTGGATCCGGAGGTTGACCAGAGAATATGACTTTATCCCTAACCCAGAAAAATAATGATCCCAAACCTTCCAGGCATACTGACTCGAAATAGAAAGATATCCCGGCATAGCTCTTGGCCAGCATGCGACACCACACTGGTCTCAGAGAAACTGCAGAGATAGCAACAGCTGCCTGGATTGACGGTGGCTTGATAACACCTGGATATGTTCACCGCAGATATAGATCATAACAAAGTAAGGAGAGCTCAGGAGAAACTTGTCAGTAACCTAGAAGAGGAGTTTGGTAAGGGGATAAGAGAAAATGGAATCAATTGTTTGTTCTTTGATGGGAGAAGGGATGACACTATAGTGTTCATGAAAGTTGGAGATTCTGACAAGTTGTTCCCTGCCATGGTGAAGGAGGAACACTACTCCTGCTGCAGTGAACCAGGAGGGAAGTATTTGTAGCATTTCACTCCCAGCATATACTGTGGAAATTCAGCTGAGATAGTGGCAGATAACATTGTGAACTGGCTCAGAGAGAGGAACGTAGACCAGACCCTGCAGGCCATTGGAGGGGACAGCACCAACACGAACACAGGGTAGCAAGGGGGGGTCATACAGTGGATAGAGCGGAAGATTGGGAGGGAGCTGGTCTGGATTGTTTGTGACCTCCACACCAACGAGTTGCCATTCAGACATTTGATCCAGGAGCTGGATGGCAAGACTCTTTCAAACAACAGATGGTCTGGTCCTCTTGGCAAGATGCTGGACTCTGCCACTGAGTTAGAAATAAATCCGAGCTTTGAAAAAATCACAGTTGGCCCTCCACTCGTTGAGCTTGCACATACTGTCATTGACGACCTGAGTACTGACCAGTACTATGGTTATTGATTAGTGCTATCAAAAACTGGGGTCATGCTCTGATAGACTTGCTTACTCTGCAGATAGGTCCAGTCTCATGGCTCTAGGTGGCTCACAACGGCTCAGGTTCTGCAGAATTTGGGAAGGTCGCCCATCATAAACTTGAAAGGCAACCAGCTTCACAACCTGAGAGACTTATTGTCCAATTCATCGTGAGTGTCTACTTGCCAAATTGGTTCAACACCAAGGTCAAGTCATCGTTCTCCGAAGGTCCGAGGCATGTTCTCTTCCAGCTTGAGCTCCTGAGGAGTCAGCCAAGGAAGGTTATTCAGATTGTGGAGCAGACTGTGAGGAGATCTTCCTGGTATGCTCATCCCGAGGCAGTTTTGCAGACAATGCTCTGCTGTAAGGATGAGGAGGAGAGAAGAGTGGCAGTCAAAAAGATCTTGGATATGAGACTTATGAGAGGATCTGGGCATGACGAATCAGTTGGTGACGATTCCTTCAGGGTCAGGAAGACTCCTGAAGTCAATCGAGGTGCCAAGACCCTCACTGATCTCATAGATCTGGACAACATCCAGGCTGGCAGTGAGCCCCCTCTTACCTGCAGCCTCACCAATGTTCAAGTCAGAACTTTCCTGGACAACCCCATGCATGTCCCTGCCTGGCCCTCGCACACCCAGAGTATAGAGCGTTGTGTACAGCAAGTGAGCGAGGCCAGCAGTCACATGTACAGCCAGGAGAGGAGGGAAGGCTACATCCGAGCTCAGGTGGTCAGCAAGGAGGTGATGAGTAGAAACAGAAGCAAGAAAGACATGTTCTCTATGGTGTGCAGCAACACCGGGTCGTAGTAGTAAAATCGGTTTTTGTATTTGATGATTTTGTTTTCTAAAGGAATATTAAATTTAATAAATGTGTCAAGATCATTCGTTTCACTATTCTGGATCATTTTCATCCTAATAAATTAACCTGATACATTTACTTTACTTTAAATAAGCTATTTAGTGGTGTTGGTAAAAGGGTGGGAGTACTGAATTTTCATAAGATTTCAAGTTAAAATTTACCTAGCAAAAATGAAAACTTTTCAAATCTGAAGATATCACATGATTCTGCACATAGAACTACATCATTAATACCATGGGCCGATTTTTCAAACTCAAACAAAAAAAATTCGCCTCCGTATGACACACCCTAATTCCATAGGTGTTGTTCAGGGTCTCCTGTAGGTCAATGCTCAGTGTGAGCGACAAGGGTGTGAGGTCGCTTCACATACTGAAGTTCAGTAATGGAAGCGGCCGACACCTTTGTTCCCAGAGCTTGTTTACACACTTGTAAGTCCACAGATCCCAATCACTGCGCCATGGTGGTTACAAGTGTTCCCTGAAGAATGCAGTGATGGGTAGGGAAACACCGTGTAACACTGAAGTCCGTTTATTATGGATGAGAGAAATACAAGTGGTGACTCGCTTGTGCCATGCAAGGCTCACACAGTCAGACTGAGGCTGCCTTGCCATATGGCAGCCTCGGGGCAATGTTGCCACATAACGTGCAGTGTTGCCAAGTGATGATATATATAAATGCTACTCG
The DNA here is from genome assembly GCF_018991925.1 of Homarus americanus. Taxonomy (NCBI): domain Eukaryota; kingdom Metazoa; phylum Arthropoda; class Malacostraca; order Decapoda; family Nephropidae; genus Homarus; species Homarus americanus. Next base: position 9,641,430 of record NW_024749779.1, on the reverse strand, counting down.
GCACAGTAGCTTATATACAGGGTTGCTACTCGGCACAGTAGCTTATATATACAGGGTTGCTACTCGGCACAGTAGCTTATATACATAACCTACAGGTTAGGAAAAAATTAGGTTTAGTAAAGTTAGGTTAGGTTAGGTAAAGATTAGGTGAGGCTAAAGTTAGGTTAGGTTAGGTAAAGATTAGGTTAAGTAAAGTTAGGTTAGGAAAAAATTAGGTTTAGTAAAGTTAGGTTAGGTTAGGTAAAGATTAGGTGAAGTAAAGTTAGGTTAGGTTAGGTAAAGATTAGGTTAAGTAAAGTTAAGTTAGGTTTGGTAAATATTAGGTTAAGTAAAGTTAGGTTAGGTAAGGTTACATTAGGGTAAGGCACATTTCACTAATTTTGCGGCCAAAAAAAGCATGATTACTGAATGTATTAAACCAAAAACCTCTGAAAAAATACTTTTTGCAAGAAAAGTGTGATATTTCGGTTATGCAATTTTACCTCTCTCTCTCTCTCTCTCTCTCTCTCTCTCTCTCTCTCTCTCTCTATATATATATATATATATATATATATATATATATATATATATATATATATATTATATATATATATATATATATATTTATATATATATATATATATATATATATATATATATATATATATACATATATATATATATATGGTTTATCTTATCCACGTTTCCATTGTGGATCAACATGAAATATATAAAAAGGCTTATTTTGGTCAGTGGTTAACAATTACCCTCAAGTATTACTCAAACATAAATCCATCTTCACTAATGAAGCTTGAAGTACGTCTAGCAACTATCACGTGTGTCGAACTTAGACGACTTCTCCTTCTCTTGTGATTGGTTGATGATTTTCTTAACTAAACGACAATTGGCGAACTAGCTCCTGCACTGCCATCTACCTTCGGACAAGAGAACTGAATTTACTGGGTAAACACTAGAGTTACAGACGATTTATGGGACTGCAATTAAATTTTGAATAAATGAAATTTAAGAGACTCTAAGGAGTCTGTAAGTTACGGTATTGTATCTCAGCTAATGTGCATAACTATGAGGTGTTTTGAGCATGCTGCCCCAGGTCAGCATTGATAGATGAAATGATATTAGCTCTAGAAACAGATCTAGTTTCAGAATTAGGGGGGACAGAAAAATGTGAAGAAGAGTGAAGAGTAGTCATCAACATAAGAATGGATATCCGTAGTTTGAAGTAAATCATTGGTAAAAAGAAGGAAGAGAGTAGGTGAAAGAACAGAACCCTCTGGGACACCACTATTGGAAGAGAAGGAGCGAGAGATCGATCCCTCGACAACAACTGCCATGGATCGGCTCTTAAGGAAGCTATAAATTAGAGAACAAAGTGGGGGATAGAAACTATAAGAGGGAAGCTTAGAAAGCAAAGACTTGTGCCGTACACTGTCAAATGCTTTGGAGATGTCGAGGGCCACTACCAAAGTTTCTCCATAATCCCTAAGAGAGAATGACCAAAGATGGGTACAGTAGGAGAGCAAATTACCAGTAGATCTCGCCTGGCGAAAGCCATACCGGTGATCCGACAAAAGAGAAAGGCGTTCAAGGTGATGGAGAAAATGAGAGTTTAAGATAGTTCCGAAAATCTTAGTGAGGGATGAAGTTAGGGCAATGGGGCGATAGTTAGAGGGATTGGAATGGTCACCCTTCTTCGGGATGGGCTGAACTGAGGCATGCTTTCAAGAAGAAGGAATTGTTTGGGTTTTGAGACAAAGGCGAAAGAGGCGAGCTAGCATAGGGGCCAGAATTTCAGCACTCTTCCTCGGAATACAAGGGGTTATTCCGTCCGGTCTATGAGCCTTACTCGCATCCAACCTGGATAACACACCAGCAACCATACGAATGGAGATTATAGGAAAGTGCATAGGTTCAGTAGGAAGAGCAGGAGTAGGTGGAGTACCCCATTAGAGTCTGAATCGTCTAAGGTGGAGTAAGAGTAGAATAAGGTGCTAAAAAGATTGTCTTTATCAGGGGGAGAATTGTGTATAGAGTATAAGGTCGGAAGAGAGGAGGAAAAGAGGGAGTGCAGAAGTTATCAGAGATGTTTTTGGTTATGGACCAGTAGGATTTACTAGAAGAGAGTTATTCGGATTAACGGTCTTTCTGTTTATAAAATTCCGCTTGGTTCTATGAAGAATAACTTTACAACGATTCCTGGAAATGACGAAAGAGGAGTGAGTAATAGTAGAAGGAGATAGTTTCATAAATTGATACGCCCTATCTCTCTTCCAACATGCAAGAGAACAGGAGCGATCAAACAATGATTGTAAAGTGAACGTTTTGGTAGAAAATAGGATAAATGCACTCATACCACCGAGTATAACCCCGTCAATTCTGTCAGGACATACCGAGGCGTCCTGAGCGGAAAAACAACATTCATCCCAGGGAAAATTGACGAAGAATTCTCGCAAGGATTGCCAGTTTGCCCCCCGTTAGTGCCATAGTTGGCGTTTAGAGGGGCGTGGGCAGGTGGTCGTGCCCAGTTTGATTTAATAGAAATAAGATTGTAACTAGAAGACCCTAAGGGGCAGAAATTGAGTATGAATTGTGTGAGGGGTTAGAAGTAAAACAAAGATCAAGATTATTAGCAAATTGATTGTGTCAATCAGAAACACGTGTAGGGTGCTTAATTATTTGTTCCAGATTATTAAGTAAGGAAAAAGAGAGTGCCTCAACTCCTCCTGGGCCATCCCTTGCAGAGCCAAGCCACTCTCTGTGATGTACATTGAAATACCCTAGGTAGAGGATCTCGGTTTTGGGGTGTGTGGATAGTAACGACTCATGGAAAGAAGTGAGATAGTTAAAGAGTTCCAGATAGTTGGTAGAGTTGGGAGAACAGTATAGGAAACAAAGAAAAATAGTCATAATTGGTAGAGATGTTTTGAGCCAGATGACATCATAAAAAGAAGATTCAAGATCCGTGAGCCGAGCTATAGGTGTAAGTGTGTTGCAGTAGGCGCATACACCTCGCTTGGAACGGAAAGAGGTATAAAGACTGTAGTTTTAGACTTGAAAAGGTTTGGGTGAAGCTGCTTTGGTCAGTTGAAGTTCAGATAGTAGTAAGCGATCGGGGGAAAATGTTAATAGATGGTGCTCTATTGAAGAAAAATTGGATCTCAGGCCGCAAATGTTGGAAAAATGAAGTGTGAAAAAGCCGATCGCCCAGCACCGCTGTGACGTCAGTTGAGGTTCCAGTAATTTGAAGATGATCAGGTCGGCCCTGGGGTCCACAACCTTCTCCGCCAGTGGGACCAATCCGAGAAGGCCCTGCTTAAATATTATTGTTAGCTTATTTCATAGGAGAATAAAAGAACAGCTAGAATAAAACAGATCAAGAGTAAGAAAAGTTATATATGTTGTATGGTCAAAAGAAAGAGACAATTGAGAGCCTGCAATTGTGTGTAAATGAGGCAGAAAATCAGATCAGCAACCTGGGACTTGGTCACAATTTTTGTGATACCATATGGCAGCAGGGTCTACCATTAGACAACACATTTTCTACAAGTGATAAATGTTATAAAATAAATATAACTATCATTTGAAGAAAATGTAATGAATCTTAACGATAGCAACAATATAAGCATGTTGCTGGATGTGTCATGTGGTTGGAGGGAATGAAGAAATACCCGGTTTACATTAACTCTTTGAACAGGATGACATTGCATTTAAAAGCGTTAAGTCATTGTATTAAAGGTGTTAATTTATCACACACAGGGTGTTAAAGTATCGTACTGAACGAGATGAGAAATCAGATTCAAAGGGTTAAGTCTTTGAACTCATGGGGTGGTTTAATCATCAAGGGATGATTTATCTCAAGGGATTATGTCATCGGCAGAAGGGACCTTTATGCTAGGGATGGGGGTGCATCTGTCTAGGGATGGGGGTGGCAACCCGAGCTGGTTCTCTCCAGAGGGCAGTTCAAAAGATGTTGAAGCCTTTAAACTGCTAAGAAAACATATGAGCACCGGGGTGGAGGAGACTACAGTGGGAGCGGGTAAACAAAGTGAAAGGTTACAGGGAAATAGTGCTAGGAATTATGGCAAAGCTAAATTAGGTAGGGAGTTAAAACCTAGACGAGACAAAGAGAGGACTCAGAAAACGACAAACTTAAATGTCTACTACGCAAACAGTAGAAGTATGAGAAACATAATAGATGAAATCAGGGCTTTAGCATGTACCCAAAAAATCGATATAATAGCATTCACCGAAACATGGATAAACCTAGACTCGCATGAGCTACCTGTCGAATACCAAATTGCAGGTTACAAATTATTCCATACTGATAGGCAGATTAGGAAAGGAGGCAGAGTAGCAATCTATGTCAGGGATAATCTGAAGTGTAAAATAAATAAGGTAATAAAAACAGAATGGAATACAGAAACAATTTGGATAGAACTAATCGATGGTAGGGAAAAATTAATCACAGGAGTGATATATAGACCTCCTAATCTTGATACAGTTAATGAGCCACTTATTTGGGATGAAATGCGCAGGGCTTCCATACATAGCAAAGTCTGTATAGTAGGCGACTTTAACTTGGGCCAAATAGATTGGATTGACCTTACTGGTAACTCAGAATCAGAGGATTTTCTTGAAATAATCCAGGACTGTTTCCTAAGCCAACATATAACCGAACCCACCCAGGATAATAATATACTCGATTTAGTTATGTCAAACAGAGAAAACCTCATTAGTAATGTCGAGGTAGGGAACGAACTTGCTAAAAGCGATCACAAAGAAAGTAGATTCCAATTAGAATTTCAGGGCAGCCGCAAGGAAAATTCCACTAAAGTCCCAAATTTCAGAAGGGCAAACTTTGATAGTTTGAAGAGGCAGCTGAGAGAAGGTGTATCACACTTGGGGGTGAACAAGATGCCCTCACATGAGGTGACCTCTCACAATGTACCCACATAGGGCGACTTCACTTTACCGGGAGACCTGATAACGAGATCTGAGGTTGCCGAGTTACACAACAATTTAAATAATGAGTTACTTAATGCACAAAGGCAGAGCATACCATACAGAAAAATCAGATAAATCAACAATGACCCTAAATGGATAAATAATTATTTAAAGAATATAATTGGACAAAGCAAGGCTATAGGTAGGAGAATAAATCATTGTAAAGTCGACATCCGAGATTATTATAAGGTATTGGCCGGTAGGGTTAAGACCGAGATAGGAAAAGCCGAGAGGAATAATGAGCTGAAGATAACAAGGGAGGCGAAGTCAAACCCCAAGGGATTTTATCAAATGTACCAAACTAAAACACGAGAAATTATTGGACCAACACTGTCGGATACCGGCGAGCTAACTGATAACGACGGAGAAATGGGCAATAATCTGAATAAATATTTTACAACAGTTTTCACCACCGAAAATTTAAACATGATACCCGAAGCACCGACTTTATACAGAGATAGCAAAGAAAATAAATTAAGCGAGATAGTATTGACTAGTAACGATGTTTGTAAGCAACTAGACAAACTAAAGCCTAATAAGTCACCAGTTCCCTTGAGTTATTTGCCAGAGTATTAAAGGAATGTAAGGAAGAGCTTACTATACCCTTAGCCCTGGAAGCAATCATTTCAATCTCTATTCTAAATCACCTGGAGAAGCAAAAGTTAATCAATGATTCCCAATATGGCTTCACAAGCGGACGAGGGGCACAATTATGATGTGGTATATCTCGACTGTAGCAAAGCCTTCGACAGAGTCCCCCGCAAAAGACTAATAAGAGAAGTGGAGGCTCATGGCAATAAAGGAGATATTCTAAAATGGATTAGGGCGTGGTTACAGGACAGGAAACAGCGAGTGAGCATTAACGGCACTAAATCCCATTGGAGCAACGTCACTAGTGGAGTTCCCCAAGGCTCAGTACTCGAACCATTATTATTTATTATATACATAAACGACATAGATATCAGCGTAGACAGCAACGTAAGTAAATTTGCTGATGACACTAATATAGGGCGTGTAATTAAATCTGACGATGACTCCGCAATACTACAGGACGATCTAAAAAAAAAAATTCAAATGTTTAAAAAAATGGCAGATGAGATTCAATGTGGATAAATGTAAAGTACTCAGTATGGGAGATGTAAACAGGGAAAACAGATACCAGATGAACAACGATGTTATTGAGAAATTCGACTGCGAGAAAGATTTAGGAGTAATGAAAAGTAGGAATCTTAAGCCAAGTAAACAGTGTGTATTTGCTCGAAACAAGGCTAACAAAGTACTTGGGTTCATACAAAGGAGTGTTAGCTATAAGACTAGCGAGGTCATCTTAAAACTATATCTTGCGCTTGTGAGACCTCACTTGGATTACGCAGTTCAATTCTGGTCATCGTATTACAGAATGGATATCTCGGGCATTAGGAACCTTGAGTACAGAGACAGGTCAAAGCTTCTAAATTTGCACTGCCTCGAGAGAGGTAGAGTGAGGGGCGATATGATCGAGGTGTATAAATGGAAGTCAGGACTGAACAAACGAGACATTACAAAGGTACTCAACTATCCAACCAGGAGCGAACTCTTAACAATGGTTTTAAATTAGACAAATTTAGATATAGGTGCGAAATAGGAAAACATTGGTTTGGAAATAGAGTAGTGGATGAGTGGAACAAGTTACCAAATTTCATCATTAATTCGAATACGCTGGATAGCTTCAAACATAGGTTGGATGGATATATTAGCAATAGGGGTTGGGTGTAAATGGGACTGCCCAGTATGGGCCAATAGGCCCGCTGCAGTTTCCTCCATTCTTATGTTCTTATGTTATTATGTATTCAGGTGTTTAATTCATCGCACTGAAGGGGTAAAATCACATTATTCAAAGAGTTAAATCATCATACTCAAGGGTTTAAGAAAAGGTGAAATCGAAATTTAGATCATCTTGATTATGAGAAATGAAGTGGTTGTGTAGCAGCCGCCAGAGAAGCAGGTTAAGCTATGTTAGGTTTTATTTGGTTAGTTTCTGTCAGGTTAGGTTATGTTAGGTTAGGTTAGGTTAGGTTACATAAGAACATCAGAATGGAGTAAACTGCAGCGTGCCTATTGGCCCATACTGGGCAGTCCCTTTAGGTTAGGTTAAGTTACTGGTCTGATGTCCTAATTGTTAAAAAATAAACGTTTGAATTAACGAAATTTTTCACGATTAGAATATTTATAAAATGCAGTAAACACGTTTTAGTTAAAGAGCATATCGAAAATGTAATGCTTGTGAAAAATTTTATCTAAATAATCGTTCACTTTTTTTAACGAATGAGTAAACAAGAAAAACATTCAAAATTGAATAATATGCCAAAGTAACAAAAAGAAAACAAATATTCAAGCTACTAATTGATTAAAATTTACTGTCTAATGAAGAATAACCGCTCAAGGTCACGACGAGTTAGATGGTTTTGTGAAGCGAGGAAATTACAGAGATTATTCAGTGTAATGCTAAATTGTAATGAAGATTTAATAACCCCACTGGGATAATTTAGCGGGATTCCGAAAACAGTAAAAAGGGATATAAATTAACTTTATTTATTACAATATTCCTGCAAGTTGGCGAAGTGAAAAACATGACAGAGAAATACAAATTCTTATTGTTTTCCCATTTAAATGTTATAAAAAAATACAATGAAACATTTGTTTAAGGTTTTAATGATGTTATGGCAAATAAAATTGTAGTGTAAAGTCTGTGTAACAATTGCTGAGGGGAAAATTTAAGTATCTGAATTTAGAAATAAATATTTATAACACAGACTTTGAACGGGTGCGTGTTGTCTTGTAAGCCGTTTAATCTTCAACCTGAAATTAACACATCTGCTCCTCAAGCTTTATTAATTCATTGTTTATCTATTTCGCCTCTTAACTTTGATGTTGCAACACATCATTCGTCACTTTACAAAGAATTTACCATTTTCTAAAGAAAGGATTAAATTAAGTTTTCGACCATGTTATAAATTTAAATAATTCGACAGGCCAGAGGCTACAAAAAAAAAAAAAACGTTGTCGGGAGGCAAATTCATGAGCCTTCTTCTCTTCCTCATAAACAATTTCTTCAAAGGTGAAATACTGTGCAGATCTTCAGCAAATGTTATTTTTTCGCAATCCTTTTTCAATAAGCTGAGGACAAATTCATACAGTAGTAAACTTGTATTTATAAATTACTCGAAAAAAAGTTATCACGACCTAACTTGGCGTTAGGTAATATGAGTTTGAACACAAGGGTGATTTGGGCGAAGAGTAAGTTAACTCATATTTAACCATAGAACAAAAGTGACACAGTTGAACGTTTAGTAAAGTACCTTCCTCCTTCCCTCAGTGGATTCCCTACTCCAAGATCATCATGAAGGAAGACGGAGAAATCAAGATTGAAGGACCAATGGGCCACTTGCTTGAAATCTTTACCAAGTTGCTTGATTTTGAGTATGTATATAATCAAATGTTGTTTGTTTAGGGTTTATTTTTCTTAAGATCTTCATACGATGGTTTATACAATGTTTGTTTACATTTCCGTCCAGGTCTCTGCGTCTGTATTTCTTGTCTGTGTTTACTCAAATCTTATGAACACACAAAAGTCATCTAGTTTGCAATTAGACTTTTATGAAAATTATTGTGTTATTTAACTAGGTATTATAAATATATATATATATATATATATATATATATATATATATATATATATATATATATATATATATATATATATATATATATATATATATATATATATATATATATATCATGTACATCCATAGAATGAAAACGTGGACAAGATAAATCTTAATAAAACCACACAAGAAAAGGGTAACACTGGAGCACCTTAGCTTCGTCTTTATGCAAGGCATCTTCAGAAACAACTGAATTTACAGCTAGCTACCTAAAAGGCAAGTGACAGGGTGAAGAGGGTTCATTGGAAGGGTAAAGGGCGGATGGAAGGGATTTGTAGGAGTAGAAAAAGGTGCCATGGCTCGACACAGCTTGCATGATGGCGGTAGGGTTGTTCCAAGATTGTCAGCAGTAGTACCACCCTGCCCGGCAGCGGAAGAGGGGGGCCGGGAGTAGGGTTTTCTTTTTCTTTTTCTTGACCGACATCGCCACGGGCACAGTCCGGGCCAAAAAACCGGCAGGGATCGCACCCCACCACACCGTCACCTTGAAAACGAAAGGTAGGTTAGTGGTAGTGTTGCTTGGAAGAAGGTGAAGGTAAAGTCTTTGAACTTTTATGTCAAAGATAGACAGAGCGAGTTAGAGAGGAAGAGTTTTGAGTCTTTGATCTTGTAATGTCGAACTACTTGTAGCCTGGAAGGATGAGCGTATCGTCCTGGAGGATTTTGGTGAAAGCTGGAGATCGATTTGAGCTTTTTTGTCAAGTTTGAGTAGAAGGTGAGGAGGGAGAGGTTTAACTCCTTGGTTTTTAAATTCAAGGTTGGCGGGAGTTGAGGGTGTTGAATCCCTAATTGTAAAGGTCAGAGTATTCGGGCAGCTTAGAAGGAAGGATCAAACATTGACGATACCAACGACAATAGTTTTCTCTTGTTAAGGAAACTATGGTCCACAGAGACAGGGGGTTTTTAACTTAAATGTCGTTTCGAACCAGGCCTCAGCCTGGTTCATCCTACAGTGTGGGGTGCTTGCCTGAGCTGCATCACCATGTGTTTAGTACAGAAGGGATGAGTATGGTGTATTGGGTCTGTTTAGTATAGATGAGTTCCTGTTTCTTTATCTGTGTGGTAGTATAATATTGTCAAAGTATACCTCTCACTGAGAGTGTGTGGTTAGGAGGTTTTCAATTTCTTTGTCGCCTAATTATCTGCAGTATATGTTGAGTAGTAGGATAGAGCTGTGTTTATGTAGGTGTTTGTTCATTTGTGGTGAAGGGTGTCTAGTGTATGTTGTGTATGAACCGTAGTGATTTGTTGTGTATGAACCGTAGTGATTTATTCTATATGATCTGGAGTAGGGTGGGTGTGAACTGGCCCTTTAACCGTTGATTCTTGATGAGTTAATGGGGCTGGAACATGTAAAAGTATATAGGGTTTTAGTAGCGAAACACAACTGTCCTTTCTGTATTTATAAAGAAAATATATTATATAAAGTTCCAAGTGTATGTCACCGTAACTTAATCACTGTAGCTATGAGTGTTAAATGAGGACGGAAGCTATATTAAATAGCTCTTCTAAAATACTTCCTGCTTGTGTGAGCGGTTGAGTAAAAGTGCTCCAGTAGCCGGCTTCTATGTGCTGACCTGACATTCTTAGGGCCGCTCCTTCAAGGAACTTACCCATCACATTATGTGACCATGTCATTTCATAGCCAGTGGAAAGTTACAAGGGGTGATATGATTATATAAACTCAATGTACTGCCCTGACATTTATATAAAAACTAAGTGGCTAATCCATCTCTCAGTCACCACCTTCCGAGCTCCCACGAGGAATTAACTAGTCTTGTAGAATACATCCTATACATAAACATAACTTGTTACAAACATATGTGTAGACACTAAGATGGGGGCTCTGGAACCATAGGTTCACTAATTACAGTGGTTCTAGACTTAAGTGTCTTTACGGATAGTATATTATGTACAATGTCCAACTTGGAAGATACTGACTTATAATAACAAAACAAAAATATCACTGCCAGAATTAGCACAATAGTGGGAATGGTTAAACTTGGTATTGTAAATCCCTATGCAAAATAAAATGGCAAATGATCTTCTAAATTAGCAAACTGTGACTCTCTCAAGTAAGAAATAATTTTCAACTTTTCTGAGACAATATTGAGTTTACTAATTGTTAAATTAAGGACTTGAAACAATGGAATTAAATCTGAAGTAAGATTTAAATTCAATGCAAAATGCTCATGAGAAGGCAAGGTTTCCAACGAACTACAAGTTATTTCACAGTAATGTGGAGCCCCATAATAACCTTTCACAACTAACTGTTTACTACCATCTTGGCACTTTAAAATGACGTTAGCTTCATTAGGAAAGAAAAAATATAGCACATTATGCAGATGCGCATGAAAAACAGTTTTTCTAGAAATTGGTCTATAACTACATTATGTTAGCGCTATGCGTACATTAGTTTGAATGACTGCTAATTCACATATCCCTTCTAAAGCAGGAATAAATGCGAATACATAGGCTGGACTTACGTGCAAATGTAAATAAGACGATTTACATCGTGATAATACTCTAGGATCATCCAATCTTCATCAATTGGCAAAAGTTCTTTGGTCTATCCAGAGTATACAGTGTGTCATTAAAATACAAAGGGAAGGGTTCCAAATGCCATGCATTAAATTTGTGTTGCCCTAGCATAGGTATGTGGTTAAGAATAGCATTGTGTGTGACATTGACTCCAACAGAGGGTAATAATATTCTACCTCATGATCTGGGAAAATTTGAGTAAAATAATATGTCAATTTGGCTATTTGTAATGTTTCAAGAAGAGTCTTCACAGGCACAAGTTTTACATCCACTCGTGCTAACCCTGCATCCACGATGCTTGCGTTAAGTTCATTTTTGTTAGTAATTATATCTTGAACAGAACTTTCCGCAGCATGCAAATACTCTAAAAAATAAAGGAGCCATTCCAACGTAAGGACTGAATTCATTAACTTATAAACAACCCTAAATAAATGTTTAGACTCAGAAATAATCCCATTAACTTTCGATTTTAAGGCACTAATGGCATGAAAAGTTTGAGTAATAACACGATTTTGTTTAAAAACAGCTTGATCGACAATGTTCATGCAGTCTCCTAGTTTAGCTACATCCTCGGCAGTCGCTGTGACAAATAGTGCTTTGTATAAGACCAACAAAATTAAACAATCCTCGCTTTTTTCGTGTTTGGGAACGCACTTTCTTTGCAAGATCATTCTGAGACGCTGGAATAGTGTTTCCGACAGCGACGAGAATCTTGTGAAGGGCTCCGAGTCGAAGTAGCTGAAGCCGAACAGTTTGTGAAACCATTGCCGAACTGTTTGGATTCTTAGGGAGATCATCAAGTACAGTCAAAGCTGTCTGTAGTTGAGCATCAATGGATTCCATTTGGCGTGGAAGCTTGAGCAGTCCGTGCAATTCATATTTTTTGTTCACCAAGTCTTCAACAATGAGAACGCATCCAAGGGGTGCAACAAGCGCACCTGGTTTAAGGACTTCCGTGGACATATCCGTCAACACAGAGGTGCCACAAAGCAGTAGGAGCAGCACAATGATGATCCAAGCCATTCTGTAAGAGTTTCAATGTATTTTAATATTTGTTTGCAGAACGAAGTTTTAAACGATAATTATCATTAGGTACACTTTATTTGTGTACTGTTTGAAAAGATGTTTCTAGAACATCATTACCATTCGTCTGAAAAGATGTGTCGATGACATCATTACCCTTCTTGGGTAATATATCTTCATGGCCCCTTTTAAGACTACATCTGCGGTTTGTGCATTAGGCTTCCAAATTTTAAACTTGTTTCCCGCTTCTTTGGCGATAATGCGGAATGGACCAGAAAATTTGACTGAAAGCTTAGAGTTCCTTTCAGGTTCTCTCACCATAACAGCATCGCCTATTTCTAACATGACAGGCTTAGCTTGTTTATGTTGCTTAAAAATCATTTCAGCGCGTGACGCTGCTAAAGGTTTCCGTACTTGGCCATGAAGATCTGTCAGAGCGCTGATCTGTTTTGTCGCAAAATTTTCCATATTAAAAACAGGGCATAGCTTGTCCGTATGTACGTCATAAGGCAGACGTTTGTCTATGCCATAAACAATATAGTAGGGTGATTTGCCGGTAGAGCTATTAATCGATCTATTAATAGATACTGCAACTTGCGGTAACCAATCCTCCCATGTGTGTTGCATGTCACACACAATCGGGCTAAATATCTCTAGGATATTGCAATTGGTTCTCTCGACAAGGCCATTAGACTGTAGATGATAGGCTGTAATAAAAAAATTTTGTATTCCATATTGTACACAAATTTATGCTACTAGCTGATTCTTGAATTTTAATCCATTGTCAGAGAGAAGAACCTTGGGCGTAGTAAAAGGACATATAAAATTCATCACTAAGGCATAAGCCACAGATTCGGCTGCTTTATCCTTCAGTGGGACTAAAATCACAAATCTTGAAAAATGATCCACACACACTAGGACGTACGAGGATCCCTGATGACTCCATGGAAGTTGTAGCGAGTCTATCGCGGCTGTGTCAAACGGACGTTCTGGTGTAGAATATTGTAGAATTGGAACCGGTGACCTTGTAGTTTGTCATGTTGAGCACATGACAAACACTTAACAATATGCAATTCTATGTCTTTCTTCATAGTATTCCAAACACTTTTTTTTTCTAATTCTCGCAAGGCATTTGTCACGTCCTTGGTGACCTGTTTGAGGAACATCGTGCACCACTGTTATAATCATTTCACACAGCGTGTCAGGTACGACTATTTGTGTAACTATACTCTCAGACGCCTTCTTGGATCGATGGAGTATGTTATGTCGTAATTCAAACTGACTGAGAGGAAGAATTAATTTTGGAAGCTTAATTTCCTCTCCCGAATCTAAAGCAAAAATTATTGCAGACCACGATGGATCGCGTCGTTGTTCATCCTCTAATTGTGAAAGAGTGGACTTAGATACAGGCATCACTGATGCAATGTTTCTAGACAGAGTCAGAGACCACATTACCTCTTCCCGGTAAATACCTGAACTCGGGGTTGAGTTCTTGAATGGTCAAAAACCAGCGTGCTAATCTGTCTGATAGATTTCTGCCATGAAACAGGTCTGTTACTGCCGCATGATCCGTAAAAACAGTTATTTTATAACAATAAAATAATGTCTTTAAACTTTTTCAGTGCCCAAACAATACCTAACGTCTCTAAATGCGTTACTGAATAACGTGTTTCGGCATCATTAAGAGTACTACTTGCAAAAGCAATTACTTTAAATTTTCCTCTTGAGCCCGACTGGATGAGTACAGCTCTAATTCCTTGTCCAGAGACGTCGGTACACAGATTGAAATCTTGAGAGTAATCAGGAAATGCTAAAACAGGGGCATTGGTAAGTGCTGTCTTCAATGCAACAAAGCTATCTTCGTGTTCAGCTTTCCATACAAAAATTGCATCTTTCCTTAGTAACTTAGTTAAGGGTGACGCTAATGTCGCATGTTTTTTAATAAAAGAACGATAATATCCAGATAAACCAAGAAAACTACGCACCTTATGAACAGATGCAGGACGTGGGAACTGAGCAACAGCCTTAACTTTATCATCAACTGTATGAATACCTTCGCCATTAACTACATGACCAAGGAAATGGATTCTGGATATTAAAAACTCACATTTAGAAAGTTTAATTTTAAGACCTCTCTGTAGAAAGTTTTTGTAACGCTTCACGCAGTTTGACAAGATGGGTATCGACATCTTTAGTGACTACTAAGAGATCTAAGTATGCACAGACTGTGGTACCTATCAATCCGGCAAACAGGGTGTTGATCATCCTTTGAAACGTCAGTGGGGCATTTCTGAGACCAAAAGGCATCCACAGAAATTCAAAATGGCCCAAAGGAGTACTAAAAGCAGTAACCTCTCGGGATTTTTGATCGAGCGGTATTTGCCAATACCCGCTAAGCAAATCTAGATTGCTAAAAACAGCGTTGTCCTTGCCTAAGGACTGTAAAATATCACTCAAGATAAGCCTAGGGTACCTATCTGGGATAGTATTTTCATTAACGTGCCTAAAATCAATAACTGGGCGTCAACCGCCATCCTTCTTTGGAACTAAAAACAATGGGCTATTGAAAGGAGATTTAGAATGTGTGATAACCTTTTCATTCAACATAACCTGAACCATGTTCTGAACTACAGCGCGCTGGCTATGTGGTAGTCGGTAAGCTGGTATGTAAATTGGATTCGTGCCCTCTTTTAAGGATATGTGATGTGAGGTTAGATCTTTGTGCCCCAACTGTTCCCCTGGTAAAGCTACAATGTTTCTGAAGTCGGCAAGCAGCTCTAAGAGTCTAGTCTTGCCTTGAGGATGATCAATCACCTTAACATGTGGTGATATTTGATCTATCGTCTCCTGTCTAGTTTGTTCAAGTGGAGAAGAAGCACTACCAATTGGGAATTGCGTAGGCTGTGGTGCAACATTGTTATGATAAACTGGAAAATCACACAAATAACATCCCTCTTTCAATATTCTAAGAGTGCCTGTTCTGTTAAGAACTAGAACGTCTGTTAAACCACCAGATTGAATTGTGCTCAACGTTGATTCACACGATTATCCTTTAACCTTGCACGTTTAAGGAAGACATGCTACATCAATCCCCACAGCCACTGTTGTTTTACCTGACTTGGTAAAACAACAGAGGCTGTGGTGATTTTCTCATTCTGATATTGGAGAGTACCCGTTATTACTGCATGGAGATGTTCTGGGTACTTGGTTCTAACTACAGGAGCGAACATAAACACCTGTAGAGTTCTGTAGGTTGTATTCAACGGAAATATACAAGGGTGCGCTTACAAGCACAGGTAGTCCCGACACTCCTATATGGGTCAACTGACTTCACTCTGACCTCTCAGGAGACATGTGGTAAGTGGCATACTAGCAGCTTCCAAATGTCGCCAGGCACATTTATCTAAGCGTGTGGTGACATGAAACAAGGGCATTGCCACACGCTACTGACTAGAGAAATAATGTGTATATATAGAGTACATACATACAACATACATAATATACATACACTGCAGGTAAAACCTTCCAACTTTTGCACCTATAATCACGTCGGGAAAGTGAGCCTGTGAGGTCTTTAGCTCGCTTTGATTCGTTATTGGCCTGCCTCCTAATGGGCATGGTGGATAACACTTTCAACCTTGTGGAAAGCAACGGTGCTCAATTGCGCATAGCATTGTAGGAAACACTATTACTTGTAATAGAATTATTACTTGGACGAACATCTATAAAAAAAATTCTAAGTGTTGATAGACCTATCAACCCATCAGCTAGTAAATTAAATTGTTGGATTACATAAAAATCTGCAAAAAAAACAAATAGCACGTCTAGAAAAGCGTAGCGGTAAAGTTACCATTCCTTCAATGTTCAACTGCGGCCGGGAAACTCCGTCGAGATCGGTGTCAGTCGGTCGAAATGAAAAATCTCGGTGAGGGAATCTACGTAGTAACTCTTGATAGGATGCCAAAGCTAATACATTTGCGCACGTACCCGTATTAATATCCAGAGCCAACTTGTTAGACCCAACTGTCGCTGGAATATACAACACTTCCGCTTTGTTGAGCGCCGCTATTAACGAGGTTGCCACAGAAGTGCTGTTGGGCGTTGGTACGGATGTACCTATCCTTCTTCGTTCTGGTACCGGCGCTGGCCTTCCCCCGATTTCTTGTAATAATAACGACGCGCTGTACGCTGCTGTGTTTCCTGGGGTAATCCTGCGTCTATGCTCCGAGCTCTGTGCATAGCGGAACAGTCATCTGGGTTGTGAGAGTCAGACTGATGGTACTCACACCACATATCAGCTTTATGGTCTGTCACAGACGTAGTAGTCTTTGCAGCCGCTGCATATGTTTTGGGTGGTCCATGTCTTTGACGTGGGCCAGCGGTTGGATGCTTCCCGTGTGTACCCACTAAGTCCACATATATACAGGGCTTTAGTAGCGAAACCCAACTGTCCTTTCTGTATTTATTAAGAAATTATATATTATGTACAGCTCCAAGTGTATATCACCGTAACTTAATCACTGTAGCTATGAGTATTAACTGAGGACGGGGGCTATATTAAATAGCTCTTCTAAAATACGTCCTGCTTGTGTGAGAGGTTGAGTAAGAGTGCTCCAGTAGCCGGCTTCTATGTGCTGACCTAACATTTTTAGGGCCGCTCTTTCAAGGAACTTACCCATCACGTGATGTGACCATGTCACCTCATAGCCAGTGGAAAGTTACAGGGGGTGATATGATTATATAAACCCAATGTACTGCCCTGACATTTATATAAAAACTAAGGGGCTAATACATCTGCATATGTCAGTAGTGGGCGTATGTGAGGGCTTTGTATAAGTGTGATTTTTTTGGATTTATGCGGTTCTGAATCTGTGTATGTTTTGAGAGTGTCTTCTTTGCGGTCACTGTCTTTGCCTTGATGCGGTGGTTCATGGTGAGGGTGTCCTCGAATGTGACTCCTAATATTCTGTTTGTTCGTTTGACCAGAATGGGTGTTGGGTTGTCGATGTGATTTGTGATTTGTTAGGGTTTGTTTGTATTCGCCATTCGAGTTCCCAATATGTGACCTGTTCGGGTTCCCTATGTGCTTTGTGAGATGGTCTAGTCCTAGTTTGTGTCTGACTAATTGCGTTACGCCGTCGACGAACTGTATGGTCAATGAGTCGTTGTGTATGGGGTCAGGCAGGTCATTTGTGTAAAGAATGTAGTGTGTTAGGGATAGGACTGATCCTTGTGGGACTTATGCGTGCAGTAGGAAGTAGTCCGAGGAGCGTTTGAATTTTATCCACATTTTCCTGTCTGTTAGGAATTTGCACAGGAGCTGCTGTAATTTTTGGGGGAGGTTAAAATTAGTGCATATTTTGTATTTTAGTTCGTCGTGCCAGACTGTGTCAAATGCTTTGTGTACGTATTTGGCGATGAGTGCTGTTTTGTATGCTCCTTTCTTCGTGCAAAGGTAATTTGTCATTAGATTGAGTGCGTCCTGGGTTGAGTGGTGTGCCCTGAATCAGAACTGCTTGTAGGAGCGTAGTTCTTCATCTTCAAGGTTGTACCTGAAGCGTCTGTTGTATAGTCTTTCAAATGTTTTACCTAAGACCTCTAGTAGACTGATCGGCCTGTAATTTTCTGGGTCTGTCATGTTTTTGTCTGGTTTTGGGATCATAATGGCTGTGGTTGTCTAAAAGAGTTTTGGCAAGTATCCTGTAGGAAGTTGAATGTTGTAAAGGTATGTATGTAATGGCTGTGACTGTTTCTGGGAGCAAGTGTTTTAGGATTTTGTGTCCTATGTTGCTGTCGCCTGGTGATTTTTTTTGTTCTTTGTTCTGTCAAGTGCATGTTTGATTTCTGTTGAGATAAATGGTGCAGTGAGGATGTGTCCTTGTGTGAGTGTGGTGTGTCTATTGTGTTATCTGTTGTGGTCCTGTCGTGCAGTCTTCGTGTTTGTACGGTGATGTTATTTATGTGGTCTAAGATGTGTTCCCAGTGTTGTTTTAGTGTTTGTGCTACTTCAGTTGGCTCTCTGATTCGCCTGCCATAAACTTGCAGATAATCGAAGGGAGGCCTAGCTGTTCCCCTCAGCCTGCCAATCCTTTGCCAGAACACTTGGGGGTTGTGTGCTCTGTGCTACTGGGCGGCCTTTTACGAGCCTTGCCCAGTGCACTTCGTGGTTGTGGCGGAGGCTGTGGATGATAAGTATGTATTCTTAGTGTGGTGATGTCTGCTTGTGCTGGGATGAGATTATGTTTGTTCTGTTCAAACTGTCGCCCGTAACAGTGTAGCAGGCGTTGTGATCTTATAAAGGGTATGAAGGAATATCTTCTTTTGTAATGGTGTTTTGGTATGTGTCTGTCTGCTGTGGTGGTGATTGTTTTTG
Source organism: Homarus americanus (assembly GCF_018991925.1). Classification (NCBI taxonomy): domain Eukaryota; kingdom Metazoa; phylum Arthropoda; class Malacostraca; order Decapoda; family Nephropidae; genus Homarus; species Homarus americanus. Next base: position 9,622,788 of record NW_024749779.1, on the reverse strand, counting down.
AAAGCTGTGACCAGGTTTCCTCTATTTCCTTGTGGGTCGGTGTTCGAGGGTGAGTGCGTAGTGCTGTTCAGAGAGTGTAGATTGAAAAGCATCCCAATCTGCATGTTTATATTGATAGGGTTGGGATTGTTGTAGAGGTGTAGTGTGATGAGTATGTGGTCTGAGGGTGAAATGTGGTATTGGAATTGGAGGGCTAATGTGTTTGTAATGACGATTTATGGGGTGTCTCTGCCATGTCCAGAGTAACATGTAGGGAAGAAAGGTCCACTGTGATGAAGGCTTTTGTGTAAGACCAGGGTGTGTATTTGTTGGCCATGGGGATTGGTGCGGTTGTGTTGGAATGTCGCGTGTTTCACGTTAAGGTCAGCCATTAGTATTACAGGTAAGTGTGTGTTGTTAAAGATGGAATTTAAGTCTACGAAGAGAAAGTGTCTATTTGGCATCATGTACGTTGTGGAAACGATTATCTGTCCGTTTTCAGTATCAATTTACATAACATCAGATCAGATCAATAACATGAGATCCATTAATCCACACACCACCTCCTCCACAAACGAAAGAAAAGCTTATAAAAATGGGTGACATAACAAGTCAAATTAAGTCAGGTAAAAAACACGAGCCCCACTAATCACCTATCTTACTTACACCTCAAATGCTTTTAAAGCACTTTAACCTTAGATCACTGACAAATAAATTTATGTAACAAATTAGTTTTGTACTGATCATCACTAAGGTTTATAGACAAACCTAATCCTAATGTCCCGAGCATTACCTTCAAAATTTAAATAAATAAAGAGATCACTCCCAATTTTTTATATGCTTATCATGAGAACGGGTCACAAATATAAATTGAAGGTGTACAAAAAGCCTACACACGTAGACAGTTTTATACATTTTTACCGAGTCACCATTAGCCTACCAAAAGGTTAGTTTTTCTGCTATGTTTTTGAGATGTTTGCTAATTTGTGACCCTGAATTCATTGAAGAAGAACTGCAAAACATTCAGTTCATTGCCCAAAACTTGGTTACCCTTCAATGTTTGTTAATCGTTGTCTTAAAAGGGCTAAAAAAAATCTCTTTATTGTATCATACTAGACAAGTTCCTACATTTAAGAATATTTTGACTACCTTATCGCAAAGAATTTGTCCCATAAGTTCAATCCCTAAAATTACTAAACATTAATGCTTTAAGTATGACTGAGAATAGATGCCCCGCCCCCTCCACAAAATTTACAGCTGATTGGCTGTTGCAAGCTCGTCCGATTTTGCCCTGAAGTAATGATGTATTTATAAATGAGTTTATTCATAATCGTTTGGATGACCGTTTCTGACGAAAAGATATTTAGCTAAATTATATAAAGATACATAAAATCATTATTTCAAACATCAACACGTAGGAAGTTTATCAGAAGTATTAAACATGAATTAACTGTTAAACTCAGGTAGTAAATTCACGCTTTCGGAAGATGCATTTAATATATACTTATTTTTACCCACAATAAGGCATACTAAGACAAATTACGTATCAGTAATACTACATTATGCAAAAACAACATTTTTAAAGATCAGAATCACATTGAAATATTACACGACCGTCAACAGAGACGGGATATATGACTGTGAACAACTTCATATTTTTTTCTGCTTCCCCTCCACTTGGTAACGGTAAATGCATCTTCAAACTTAGGCTGAATGTTTGAAAAAATGATTGTGGTAGCGTGAGGAGGAGACAGAGTCGTCTCATTCCCCCCCCCCCTCCCCGAAGCCAGATCTTCTTAGGAAGATTCGGCTCTGAAAATGAAGATGATGTCTCGACGAGCGATGATGAGCTGGTTCTGGATAATGCGTCTGCTAGTAAGTTATCCTCCCCTTTGATGTGCCATATTGTGATGTTGTAGGGTTGAAGAAATAAGGACCAATGGAGCAAACACTGGATTGAAAACTTGTTCTGATCCAAGAAAGTCAAGGGGTTGTGATCCATAAAAATCAGTAGAGATTATGCTGAGTAGTTCGTTTTCAATGGTACTGTATGTCAGTTGGTGTTTGATGAGTGTTTCAGAGAGATAGGCAAGAGGATACAGGACCTATTTATCATCCATCTGCAGTAGAACGGCCCCTGTAGCATTAGGGTGTATCATAGGAGGGAAGATCAGCTAAAACTAATGGCCCATCACTTTTTTGGTAGATTTTAGTGTATATAAACAGAAAATAATTTCAGTTTCAATATTTTGCAACCTTTTGCTAGGTAAATTTTAGCGTGAAATTTATCGAAAATCTAACGTACAGCTGCATTAGTGCATTACAATTAAATAGTGAACATTGCTTTCTGACTTCATTCTTTAACAACCCAACTAACAATATTTTTTTCTGTTTCAGATTCTGATGCATTTATAAGTTGATAATATTTGCGATTTGCTTGTGTGCTTGGACAGGACGAGGAACCAAAAATCCAGCCATCTCAGTCACTATCTTGGGTCTGGGAGAGAGCTCCTGAAGTCGGAGTTGCCTACATTGAGAGATGCTTTGAGATATGGTGTTTTAATCAGGCATATCAGTGAAAAGAACCAAAGAACTTACACAAACAAAGACATTGCCAGTGATATGACCAAAGCTGTCTTGGCACAGTACACTCTGGCTAACGCTCAGTTCAAGCCTCCAGTCATAACAAGTCAGAAGAAGATTAGTAGAGACTGCTAGCCAGTTGGGAAAAGGCAAGAGATATCTCTCTTGGGAGAGGAAAACTTGCAGTTAAGGACAGCTTTGCCAAACAACTGGACCAGTTATTTGACATAATTACTTGCAAGTGCCCAATTGTTCTCTGTCCTGAGTTTGGATGCGATCGTGACTGTAAATCCGAGGCCCACATCTCCTGTATTTGCAAGCGTGAACTGAAGATTCCTGTGATCGAACTGGCATTTGTCAAAGCACAGAGAGAGAAGACTGGCAGTATAGGGGCTCTCATGATTTCTAGCCAAGATATTCGGGGAGTCCAAGAGACAGGAGGCTGCCACAGAGAGACAGAAGAGGAGAAGAGTTGCCGAGGAAAAGAGACTTGAGAAGGCCCAGGGTGAGGTAAAAAAGGCCGATGACTGGAGTCAAGCTGACTCAGAGTTTAATGACTTCCCATGGCTGATCCGAGTGCTGACCAGGAGAATGGTGACTTTGTCCCTAACCCAGAAAATAATGATCCCAAACCTTCCAGGCATAAGATTCGAAATAGGAAAGATATCCCGAGCATAGCTCTGGCCAGCATGCGACACCACACTGGTCTCAGAGAAACTGCAGAGATAGCAACAGCTGCCTTGATTGACGGTGGTTTGATAACACCTGATGATGTTCACCTGGTGATAGATCATAACAAAGTAAGGAGAGCTCAGGAGAAACTTGTCAGTAACCTAGAAGAGGAGTTTGATAAGGGGATAAGAGAAAATGGAATCAATTGTTTGTTCTTTGATGGGAGAAGGGATGACACTAAAGTGTTCATGAAAGTTGGAGATTCTGACAAGTTGTTCCCTGCCATGGTGAAGGAGAACACTACTCCTGCTGCAGTGAACCAGGAGGGAAGTATTTGTGGCATTTCACTCCAGAGAAAGATGACATCAGGAAACCAGCTGAGATAGTGGCAGATAACATTGTGAACTGGCTCAGAGAGGAACGTAGACCAGACCCTGCAGGCCATTGGAGGGGACAGCACCAACACGAACACAGGGTGGCAAGGGGGGTCATACAGTGGATAGAGCGGAAGATTGGGAGGAAGCTGGTCTGGATTGTTTGTGACCTCCACACCAACGAGTTGCCACTCAGACATCTGATCCAGGAGCTGGATGGCAAGACTCTTTCAAACAACAGATGGTCTGGTCCTCTTGGCAAGATGCTGGACTCTGCCACTGAGTTAGAAATAAATCCGAGCTTTGAAAAAATCACAGTTGGCCCTCACTCGTTGAGCTTGCACATACTGTCATTGACGACCTGAGTACTGACCAGTACTATGGTTACATGATTTGCAGTGCCATCAAAACTGGGGTCATGCCTGATAGACTTGCTTACCTGCAGATAGGTCCAGTCTCACATTCTAGGTGGCTCACAACGGCTCTCAGGTTCTGCAGAATTTGGGTCGCTCATCATAAACTGAAAGGGAACCAGCTTCACAACCTGAGACTTATTGTCCAATTCATCGTGAGTGTCTACTTGCCAAATTGGTTCAACACCAAGGTCAAGTCGTTCTCCGAAGGTCCGAGGCATGTTCTCTTCCAGCTTGAGCTCCTGGAGGAGTCAGCCAAGGAAGGTTGTTCAGATTGTGGAGCAGACTGTGAGGGAGATCTTCCTGGTATGTTCATCCAGGCAGTTCTGCAGACAATGCTCTGCAGTAAGGATGAGGAGGAGAGAAGAGTGGCAGTCAAAAGATCTTGGATATGAGACTTATGAGAGGATCTGGGCATGACGAATCAGTTGGTGACGATTCCTTCAGGGTCAGGAAGACTCCTGAAGTCAATCTAGGTGCCAAGATCCTCATGATCTCATAGATCTGGATATCATCCAGGCTGGCAGTGAGCCCCCTCTTACCTGCAGCCTCACCAATGTTCAAGTCAGAGCTTTCTGGACAACCCCATGCATGTCCCTGCCTGGCCCTCGCACACCCAGAGTATAGAGCGTTGTGTACAGCAAGTGAGCGAGGCCAGCAGTCACGTGTACAGCCAGGAGAGGAGGGAAGGCTACATCCGAGCTCAGGTGGTCAGCAGGGAGGCGATGAGTAGAAACAGAATCAAGAAAGACATGTTCTCTATGGTGTGCAGCAACACCGGGTCGTAGTAGTAAAACCGGTTTTTGTATTTGATGATTTTGTTTTCTACAGTAATGGAATATCAAATTTAATAAATGTGTCAAGATCATTCGTTTCTCTATTCTGGATCATTTTCATCCTAATAAATTAACCTGATACATTTACTTTACTTTAAATAAGCTATTTAGTGGTGTTGGTAAAAGGGTGGGAATACTGAATTTTCATAAGATTTCAAGTTAAAATTTACCTAGCAAAAAATAAAAACTTTTCAAATCTGAAGATATCACATGATTCTGCACATAGAACTACATCATTAATACCATGGGCCGATTTTTCAAACTCAAAAAAAAAAAATTCGCCTCCGTATGACATACCCTATTGTAGCATGGTCACTGGTGTCGGTTTGAAGGATGAAAGGAAGATCAAAGTTAGGGGACGTCAATACAGGATCACTGGCCAGTAACTGCTTCAGTTATTAGAAGGAGTCCTAGCAGACAGTAGTCCAACAGAAGGAGACTCCCCACTGGTGAGATGGGCCAATGGGGCGGTGACAGCAGTGAAGTTAGGGCAGTAGCGACGGTAAAACCCCGCCATGCCCAGGAAGAGCATGAGAGACTTCCTAGTTGTAGGGGCAGGGTAGTTCAGGATGGCTTCGACATTGGCCTTCTTTGGTCGAACCCGGCCCCGGCCGATCACGTGTCCTAGGTAGGTTACAGTTGCTCTGCAGGTGGAAGTCTTGGCCAGGTTGATGGTCAGGTGTACCTCCTCCAACCTTTGCAGGATGGTCGACAGCTGTGCTAGATGGTGGGACGAAGTCTCTGAAAGGACCAGAATGTCATCCAAGAGCACATGAACACCTTCGAGGTCTTGTAGGAGGTAATTCATAAGTCTTCGGAAGGTGGCTGGACTATTCCTCATCTCAAAAGGCATAGCTGGATACTGATATAGGTCAAAAGGAGTTATGAATGCCGAGATTGGCTGGACTTTTCCAGAAAATCTTACTTGATAGTAAGCTTTAAGTAAGTCTAGTTTGAAATGAATTTAGATTGACCAACTGAATCAATTTAACCTTCTAATCTTGGTATGGGATAGGAATTTGGAACCGTCACAGAGTTAACACCGCGGTAGTTTATGCATAGGCATAGTGGGCCACCTTCCTTGGGCACCAGAAAGCAAGGAGAAGCCCAAGGGGAATGCTTGGAACTGCCAGGCCGTTCTTCAGCAATTAGTCCACCTCGTCTCTCATCTGCTGCTGTTTCTTTGGATGGAGTCTGTAGGGTACCTGGCATATAGGAAGGGTTCCAGGTGTTAATTCAACATCATGTTATATTATTGCACAATGGCCAAGGGTGTCAGAGAAAACTATTGGGTTATTTTGAATTAGGGAGGCCACATCTTTGATTCGGCTTGAGGTCAGATGTTCCAAGTACAAGGCTAGGTTGTTTATAATTTCAGAGTTTTCCATACCATTCCCTGGAGTCGTTGGATCTTTAGTAACTGCAGTATTTAGAATGTGGCAAGGTAATCTCGGGAAGTCCTAGGCAGGTTCTCTACTTAGAAAGGATTTGAGAAAATTTATGTGGATTAGCTGGGTGGCATTCCTATGTTCTGGTGTCGAGATGATATAAGTAACTTTATTAATTTTCTTCTGCACTACATAGGGGCCATGGTACTTTGCTGTCATGGGAGAACCAGGAATACGGAAGTAGGCTAATACCTTGTCTCCAACACTGAACTCCGTAATCTTGGCCCAAACTTCTCTTAAGTTGCAACTCCACTAACTAACCTTGTGAGCCTAAGGAAAAAATTCAGTTGGACGTCTGCTTGTCAAGAAGCCTTCAACAGGATATGTACTCTGCTCACCAATGCACCAGTTCTTCGAGCACCAAACTTCAGCCAACCATTCATCCTTCAAGTAGATGACAGTGACTTAGGGGCTGGAGCTGTATTACTCAAAGAGGGACCAGACAAGATTCTACATCCGGTATGTTATGCTTCAACCAAGTTCAAGAAACAGCAGGAAAACTATGCTACAGTAGAAAAAGGATATAATGCATTGCTGTATGAACTAGATAAGTTTAATGTGTACCTCACTAGCTCAGATGATCATATTATTGTTTATACTGATCATAACCCCCTAAAATTTACAAATAAAATGCAGAATAAGAATCAAAGATTAATGAGGTGGTCTCTTGTCTTAAAGAAGTATAATTTAATCATAAAACATATAAAGGGAAATGATAATGTAATTGCAGATTTGTTGTCTAGAGTGTAAACAAGTTCTTTCCTTAGATTTGTTTAGCATCCGAATAAATCTCTTTAGGGGGGAGATGTTAAGTGCAACGTATCTCATGATAGAACTACCCTTAACAACCAAATACTTCATGAGTTGTACATCCCTGCTAGACGTACTGTAACTGTGTATGTATTATTAATATATATTGTATGATTATATATTTTTTTGGACTAGAATTACATTGTTTTTTTGTGAATAGTTTATAATATTCAATTCTGAAATAATATAATAGCATTAACAATGACATGTTAAATATGATGCTTGGGTCAGTCTGCTCAAAGCAACCCACAGAAGCCGACGGCGTCAGAGTCGGGTCAGTAGCTCACAAGCTTGGGTAGTCATCAGACCTTCACCACTGGCCTGCATTGTCAGTTCACTTCTGTCTTCGATCGAGTGATGTACTCATGGTATTCATTGTTGAGGATGGCTGGCTGTTTTGGTGTTTTGTATATATATGTTCTAGAATCGTGTATTGATTTGGCTGTCAGTGATATTGACATCCTTAAAGTAACCTAGTATGTTCATGTGATTAGCTTTATTTCATTGTTATTAGTGGTAAACATTTGTAAATATAGTTATCCATTTTGTTTAAGTTCTTTACTCCTTATCATCAAGTATTCAGTTATTAAAAGGGGCTGCATTCAATCCATACATTACACCGTAGTTGAAGTTCTTCTCAATACAAATTTTAGAACCATACATTGTAATTCTCTTTAAATACATTCACTTTTAGCTTATTTCGAGCCTTAGCCCTTTAACACTACCTTCAAACCAGCACAACACCACCAGCAGTAGTCCATAATACAATTCGTCGTCCACACTCCTGGGAGAAGAGGAAAACAGTCATCGTAGGCAGCAGAGAAGAGACTGAGCATACCAAGCAGATACACTTGCCTCCATACCTCCTGTCTCATAGTCAAATGGGAAACTGGTCTCATAGTAGGATGGGAAACTGGTTCTGAAACGGTGCTCACTGGGGTCGAGTAGCTTCATGAAGCAGTTTCTTCTCCTGGTGTCAAGTTGGTGCAAGTGATGGTTTTGGTGGCAGAGTGAGGAAGGGACAGAGTCGTTACAAAAAAAAAATATATATATATATATATATATATATATATATATATATATATATATATATATATATATATATATATATATATATATATATATATGCAAGTAAATCACTATAGGTGTGCGTGATCCAGGTATATGCTGATAACCACAAGGAAAAAGAAAACACGAAGTTCCCAAGCGCTTTCGTGTAATTCACATCTTCAGTGAGACTAAGGTATATATATATATATATATATATATATATATATATATATATATATATATATATATATATATATATATATATATATATATATATATATATATATATATACATATATATATATATATATATATATATATATATATATATATATATATATATATAGATCCACAATGAAAATGTAGATGAGATAAATCTTGAATAAAATAAAAGCAAAGGTGCTCAATTGTTTACCTTTTCCTGTGTGATTTATCAATATATATATATATATATATATATATATATATATATATATATATATATATATATATATATATTATATATATATATATATATATATATATATAATCAACACCTCAACCCGCCAGGATTCGAACCCATGGCCCAAGAGCCCATGACTGTGACCGGGGAACGCTAACCGCTGGACCACTAGGATACTAAAAGCAGTCCTAGGCTTTGTTATATTTCACACAAAGCCTGTTCAATGAGCTTATGGCGCCGTGAACCTCTAATGGGGAATACCCGTATCACATAGGTGGTCAGAGTAACGTTTTACTCTGGTGGTCCAGAGGTAGCGTTCCCCGGTCACAGTCATGGGCTCGTGGGCCGTGGGTTCGAATCCTGGCGGGTTGAGGTGTTGATTGTATGTAGAAGTCTGCGTGCTTTATTGGACTAATGAAATATATTTGGATCCTCATGTTTCAAAGCCAGATTTAGTAAAACATTACTCTGACCACCTACGTGATACGGTTAGTCCCCATTCGAGGATCACGGCGCCATAAGCTCGTTGAACAGGCTTTGTGTGAAATATAACAAAGTCTAGAACTGCTTTTAGTATCCTGGTGGTCCTGAGGCAGCGTTCCCGGGTCACAGTCATGGGGCCGTGGGTTCGAATCCTGGCGGATTGAGGTGTTGATTGTATGTAAAGGTCTGCGTGCTTTATTGGGCTAATGAAATATATATATATATATATATATATATATATATATATATATATATATATATATTTATTTATTTATTTATTTATTAATTTATTTTAGTATTGTTTATGGTAAGACTTACTTCTTCGTTAGGTACCAGCTACTGCCTGCCCCGGGTAACTTGTGGGGTGGACCACTGCCCAATGGGTCCTGGACGGGCATGTTGGGTATGTTGCAACGACAGGTCAGTGATTCTCCCTCTGCCCCCCCTCTCTCTGTCTATCTATTTATCTCTATGCAAGAAAAATTGGGTATATAATCTCTTACTACCACAACTTAAATATCACCCCTCTCCCCGCAGGAGGTGGAGCTGGCCATCGCGCCGTTTTTCGTGACAGATCAGAGAGAGATGGTGTGTGACTTCTCAGATCCTGTGTACATTGACCACCAGTCCATTCTTATGGTTAGACCGCAGATACAGAGTGATTTATCTGGCTTTTTCAAACCTTTCACCTCCCAGGTTGGTTATAGTGGACGTGTTGACGTTCATGTTTATTGTTTAGTCGTTTGTTAGCTACTCTGGGGAGGATTATAGCTTTGATCTTTCAGTGCATTTGCCTAACTGTGTTTTTATAATTATCGTTTTTTCATCATCTTTATCACTATGCTAACTCCTGACAGGTGTGGATATTGGTACTGATGAGTCTTGTGTTGGTCATTGCGGCGATGAACAGTGTAGTAAGGTGTGAGGCTAGAATTTTCCACATCCAGCACACCTCCACCTGCTCTAAGATCACTTTGTGGGTCATCAAGGCTCTCAGCCAAGAGAGTAAGTCCTTCACGTTGTTAATGAGTTGCAGCGCTTGGCAACCTCAATACCGGAAGTAATTATTATATTGCTTTCAGTAAGGACATTAGAGCAAATTACTGAGGTTCAGTTCGTTTCTTTGTTAAAATACTGTGTCGGTTTTCCCTTAAAATTAATAAATTATATTTGTTCCTGCTGTGTTCATAGCGACCACACGACTCCTTCTTTCCTACATGGCCATGGTGACCCTTCCTACATCCTCCCACAGGCTCTGAGTGGCTGCCCAAGAAGGACGGAGGCCGTCTCATTGTGACCACGTGGCTCCTGGCCTCCTTAGTGTTCATGTCCTCCTACAGCGGCATCCTGACGGCCATGTTGACGGTGCCTCGGGTCACCATCCCCATAGACTCCTTGGAAGATCTGGTGTCTCAGACTGACTTGCCCTGGCGCTTGGAGGCTGCTTCTATGATGTACTCTTTTTTCGAGGTAAAATTTAATTCACCAAAGAGCTAGAAATTTACAAAAATGTTATATTTTCATATTATCTGTATCACCAAATTAAATTTTAATAGCTGACAAAAGTGTATATTTTCAAAGTGTTATCCTACAGGAGTCAGAGGAAGATATCGGTAGAAAGGTGTTCGCTGAGAAGGTCGGAACCTTCCAGGACTGCTGGGCGGCGCGTCAGAATATTGCCAGCGGGGAGTTCGCTGCCATCTGTGACAGCACCACTATGATGAAAGCCATGTCCTGGGACTTTAGGTGAGGCCATTAAAAGACCTTTAATTTGTCTTTTTTCTTCGTCTAGTTAGTATTAATAAGTTATACGCCCTGATATTTATATAGCCATGTTTTGATACGATAGGTGTGTTTAAATAAAGTCCTACTTCTCTGAGGTCATAATTTAGGAGTTTGTAAGACCTTTAGTACCTGCATATCTGTATATATCACTACAATGAAAATCAGGCTTACTTATTTTCCCAATAATTGTAGGAGAATAGGCTTTCGTAAAAATATATATTGTTTCACTCATAAAACATCAATAGAATACTATTAGATATGATTCACTGACAGGTAAACATTAAGGTAAATATTATTAACCACAGTGATAGAGAGAAAGTTATCATGTGTTATAGCACGACTGGCAGGTGTCATCTGTACATCTCTCGGGAGAAAGCTTACAGCAACGGGATTCTCTCTATCGCCTTCAAGACCAAGTCCAGATACTTGTCTCAGGTGAACAAGATGTGAGTTGTGGTTGTGGTGTTTATTGCGAGTAATTGTATGAATTATGAGAAAATATTTTTTTTTATAATAATATATTCTTATCTCTCTCTCTATTTACGTGCATATACGTTCATATATAAGTGTGTACAATTAGGGAAACCTCAAAATGAGTGCTGATGTCAAACGTGACAAAAGTGTAAAGAACCTGGGTGGTGGACCAGCCATCAGATGAATGAACAGTGTTAGTGTTGACGATCTCTTAAACCCCTAAAGATATTAACAAACGTCTTTGGTTGTCATGTTTAGAGAATCATCCTGATTGTTGAAAGGTTTTTAGATATCCCCGTTTATAAAGGCAAAAAGTCATTTCAACTGTAAAAGGTCATTAATAAGATAGGAGAAAGATTACGTGAAATGTGACTTCGATGTCCGTAAATGTTTACATATTGTACTTGTTATAATGTCTCTTATACTACACTGAGGATTTTGTGTTATTATTTTACGTCTCACAACAGTCTCGCTCACCTCAAGGAGACAGGCCACCTAGGCAAGTGGCTTGGAGAGCAGATCACCAATACGTCCGTCTGTCTCAAGCCTCCTTCAGCAGACATTGGCGATGGTATTTCACCTCTGAATCTTCAAGCTTTTGCCGGGCCATTCTTAGTCCTGTTAGTCGGTAAGTTAATTACTGAGTATGTTTTTGTTTGTTTTTTTATCATCATATGTCCTGATGTAAGTTGTGTTGATAACAGAGGCATCGAGGGCAGATGAGGAAATGCAGAATACTGTATACGTAATAAAATATCATCGCATTTTTTTCTAATAATCTACCAGTGTTAGTGAGTGTGTGTTGGTCGCCGCCAGGTGTGGGAGTGGCTTTGCTAGCCTTCATAGGTGAACATCTCCTCAACAGCTGTTATAAGGACAGGCTGGACCAGCATGAGTCAGGCGAGATGCGTTAAATGGGAGCATCACCCCCACCTACCTGACCATCACCACCACCTATCTGGCCATCACCTCACCTGCCTGGTAGTCACCTCCACCTACCTGGATATCACCTCCACCTACCTGGTCATCACCTCCACCTAACTGGCCATAACTTCAACCTACCTGGCCATCACCACCACTTACATGGCCATCGCATCCACCAACCTGGATATCACCACAACACACCGGCTACATCATGTTATGTACAGCATATTTAGTTTGCATGTCGTTCTTTTGTATTTCGTTATTAAGCTGGAAACATGTAGTTTGTTTTTGAGTGTTAGCTCACAGCCTACGTCCGTGACTATACCATAAGTTACACAACATCAACTACACTACCTCATTAGGCGGGTGTCGGCCCCTTCCAGGGCTAAACCTCCCACAAGTTTATACATTTTTTATTTTTTATTTTTTTTATTTTTTTGAAGCGGTTCCAATTTTGAGAGTGGGGGTTCATATTAAATTTCACACAGACACGCAAATGAAATAAATAAATATATATATATATATATAATCAACGACCTCACCAGCCAGGAATCGAACCCTCGTTCATTATATGTTCAAAGTCCGCGTGTTATATGGACTAAAAATGAAGTATATATATATGTATATATATGTATATATATATATATATATATATATATATATATATATATATATATATATATATATATATATATAATTTATATATATATATATATATATATATATATATATATATATATATATATATATATATATATATATATATATATATATATATGCTGATAACCACAAGGAAAGAAGAAAACACGAAGTTCCCAAGCGCTTTCGTGTAATTCACATCTTCAGGGGTGAGTACAGACTAGAGAGAGTAATACAAATCAAGGTGTATATATACAGAGGAGGGTGAGACCAGGTCCACAATGGTCAGGTATTAGGTAATGACCCTACTAATCTTTAAATAGCACACAACGGTTGGTGGTCAGGTCAGATGGTCAAGTGACCCGGCCTTCTCACCTGATCACAAATCTTCTTAATTACAAAATTGTCCAGCTTGTACATGCCGTTACTCAAATTCATGTTGAATGCTTCGGTATGTTTAATAAGACTAGATTCTATGATGTTCCTACTGTCAATTGAATTACATGGTAATATTGAGGAGGCATTATCCCAGTCAATGCAATGCTTGTTATCCCTCAAATGAACAAACAGAGCATTGGATTCCTGGCCTGTCCTAACACTGTATTTGTGTTGTTTAATTCTAGTTGCAAGATCTTTACCTGTCTGGCCTAAGTAAAACATATTACATTCCTTGCAAGGAACTTTATAAATGCAACCAATTGTGTTGTTGGGGGAGTTCTTGATTAACATTTGTTTAACAGTGCATGAGTTTTTAAATGCCACATTGACGTTCCAGGTTTTTAGCTGTGCAGGAATGTGTGAGAAATTTTTGTGAAATGGTAATATTAAGATATTCTTATGGTCATGGGTGGGCTTGGGATCAGTTCTATAAAAAGTTTTCTTAGTAATGTTTAAGCATTTGTCTATGAAAGATCTAGGGTATTTAAGGTTTGAGCCAATATTATATATATATTTGTATTCCTCATCGATGAATTCCGGACTGCAAATTCTCAAGGCACGTAAAAACATTGTTGAAAATACTGACTGTTTGACTTTATTATGGTGGGCAGAATAATAATGAATGTATGAACACACATTAGTTGGTTTTCTATAAATACTGAACTTAAAAGTGTTACCTATTCTGTGTATCAGACAGTCTAGGAATGGCAATTTACAGTCTTGCTCTAATTCCACAGTGAATTTGATCGAGGGGGCTAAGTTGTTAAGTTGTGGCAGGAAAGCTTTTAGGTCCTCATTACATGGCCAGAGACATAATACATCATCAACATATCTAAACCAGACTGCTGAGGGTGGTAAAATATTACTTAA
>NW_024749779.1:9563568-9603568 GCF_018991925.1 Homarus americanus | reverse complement strand
TTTCCATACTCATACAATCTCAAAAGCTGGTTATCTAACATCTTCGTGGTGTATTATAAACATAATCTGTTTAATTTCTAGTTTTACTTTAGTTTTACTCTTATTTTTTCGCCCCCTAGGCCCTTTTGTGTGTTTGGGTAGGCTATTCCCGTAAAAAAAAGGACGTTCTCACGCTTGAGGGTGACAACATTTCATCAGGCTTTTTTTTTTAATAAATTAACCTCTCTAGTATCATCATAGATCTTACGGGAGATAGAAATGTTGTCGCAATACCTCCTCATGTATTTATTTGTTTAGATTTATATATACTCGCCAATTAAGAAAGCCATATTTTACCTAAATAGGTTAGGTTAGGTTAGGTAAGGTTAGGTTAGATTATGTTTGATTAGGTCTAGCCACTTTAAATTTGTGTGAAACTCTTTATTTATATGTATTATGACCACCCCTGACAACAGTTTTATCATTAAAATTAACTACCATTGTCAAATTTACATATATAGTATAAAGCATAAAATTGTGATAAGAATTACTTTTCTCTTTGAAATTTACATTGTATGAGTCTTTCTCGTTCAACTTATGAGAATTAGTTTTGAAATCTCAAGTACTAAACAGAATGTCCTCTATAGTGGATTTGAGGAAAACAAGGTAAAAATTGGTTCATGAAGAATAAACAAAGGAGAAAAGAAAACGTGTGTGTAACTAGCAGATCAACACAGGATTCGCGAATGTTTTAATTCCACTTTAACATTTTATGGGCCAATTATTCCGCCCTCCGCTCATCCGACTGCAAATACCTAATTAAAGACGAAGAAGCCATCTTTCAGTGTTGCAAAGAGCACTATCATTCGCTGCTCAATCCAAACACCGATGTGGATGTCATGACTACCTAAAACATCCCTCAGCATCCAGAACTGTCCCACCTCAGCTATCCTCCATCCGTGGATGAGGTAGCTACTGCCATCAAACAGATGAAAAATAACAAAACCTCAGGACCTGATGAAATCCCAGCTGAGGTGTATAAAACACGAGGACATCTGCTTACCAGTTGTCTACACTCTCTCCTGTAGAATATATAGGAAAAGGAGGAAATCCCCCAAGCTCTTAAAGATGCCTCCATCGTCACCATTTATAAGAACAAGGAGACTGGTCAGACTGTGACAACTACTTCGGGATCTCGCTGCTGTCCTAAGCTGGCAAGATTATCTCCCGAGCCCTCTTAAACAGATTTCTTCCTGAGGCATTTAAATTCCTCCCAGAATCTCAATGTGGCCTTAGACCATCATGTAGCACCCTTGACATGATTTTTGTTTCCCGCCAGATACAGGAAAAGTGCAGAGAACAGCATCGTTAAATGTACATTGCCTTCATCGACCTTACCAAGACCTTCGACTCGGTAAACAGGGAAACCCTCTGGTGGACCCTCAGGGATTTCGGCTGCCCACCAAAATTCATTGCCATTGTGAGGCAACTCCACGATGGCATGAACAGCATTGTCTTACACAACGATACCCAGTCTGAGTTCTTCCCCATTTAAACGGGGGTAAAACAAGGATGTGTACTGACACCAACTCTCTTTTCCATTTTCTTGGCTGCATTCCTTACTATTGCCAGTGGCAATTTAGCCGGCAGTGGTGGATATCCAGTACCGGATGAAGGGTATTTTCAACATAAGTCCTTATAGCACACTTACTTCCATATACTAACAATGCCCCACTAGTCAGGAATCGAGCCCTGGATCACTGTGTGTAAACAGGGAATGCTACCACCGCGCCACAAGATAAACAAAAGCAATCCTAGGCTTTCTTTTATAAAATACAAAGCTTCTTCATTCGTCTTTTTTTTTCAACTTTAACCTCCATCGAGGATTGCCCATGCCAACTATGCGGTCGTAATAGCATTTTATCGAGTCCAGCTAGGAAACCCGAGGTGAAGTATGTATCGTATACCTTAAGTCATTCATTGTGTTTCTCATTGTCTTTGTTACGTGTAATTAGATCAAGATGCTAATATAACAATGACCATAAGGTCCGTCGGAGACCATGAGTCCCAGGGTGATAACATATGTATCTTAGGCTTATACTGCAATAATAATATA
Source organism: Homarus americanus (assembly GCF_018991925.1). Classification (NCBI taxonomy): domain Eukaryota; kingdom Metazoa; phylum Arthropoda; class Malacostraca; order Decapoda; family Nephropidae; genus Homarus; species Homarus americanus. Next base: position 9,601,473 of record NW_024749779.1, on the reverse strand, counting down.
ATATAAAATAAAACTGAATTTTAAATTCATATATTTAGTTCCAAGGTTTATTAGAATGTGTCATAATATCATGAGGGTCATACTTTGTTTAAAAAAAAAGTAAGGTATTATCTAAGAGTTTTAGATGTTCAATAAGAATAAAATGAGTTAACTCAAAACCACATTATCATGCACTAGTGGCCTCTGTATAAAGCAACAACCATGATATATATATATACTGTATATATATATATATATATATATATATATATATATATATATATATATATATATATATATATATATATATATATATATATATATATATATATATATATATATATATATATATATATAGCATATATATAATCAACAACCTCACCAGCCAGGACTCGAACCCTCGACCTACTGAGTGTGACGGGCAATCCCCATTGAGGTTCACGGCGCCATCAGCTCGATGAACAGCTTTGTGTGAAATATAACATAGTCTAGGATTGCTTTTAGTGTCCTTTTGGTTTGAGCTGTAACGTTCCCTGGTCACACTCATTATTTCGAGGGTTCGAGTCCTGGCTGGTGAGGATGTTGATTGTATGTTCAATTCTGCGTGTTATATGGACTAAAAAATGAAGTATATCAGATGGTACCTCGTGTTTCATACCAGCTGGATTCGGTAAAATGCTACTCCCACCACACAAGTGGCACGGGCAATCCCCATTGAGGTTCACGGCGCCATCAGCTCGATGAACAGCTTTGTGTGAAATATAACATAGTCTAGGATTGCTTATACTGTCATTGTGGTTTGCGCGGTAACGTTCCCTGGTTACACTCAGTAGGTCGAGGGTTCGAGTCCTGGCTGGTGAGGTTGTTGATTGTATGTTCGAGTCCGCGTGTTACATGGACTAAAAAATGAAGTGTGTATATATATATATATATATATATATATATATATATATATATATATATATATATATATATATATATTTATATATATTTCATGTAGCTCCACTATGGAAACGTGGACAAGATAAATTTCGATAAAACCACACAGGAAAATGGAGCAAATTAGCTAAGGTACTCCATTGCTTCCCCCATTCCTGTGTGGTTATATACATATATGTTGTTTTTAAGTATGACTCAACTATACTAATATATTAATTAATAATAGCCAAACCTTGAATGTAAATGGAAGTGTTTACTGTATTCAATATAGCAATTGTAATGGAAATTATGTAGGTCAGACTGGGAAAGCATTGCAACTCAGAATTAAACAGCACAAGTACAATATTAGAACAGCATCTGAAACATTGCACTTTTCGTTCATATAAGGAACAATGATCTTCCCATAGATCACCATGTGTCACAGAAAGAATTTTAGTTGAAGCAAGTCTGATTAGAGAAATTAATTCCTTAAACCTTAGTGATGGTCAGTACAAAACTGATAATATGTGACACAAATATATTTGTCAGTGGCCCAAGGTTAAAAATGCTTTGAAGCATTCGAGGTAAATGTACGATAGATGATTAGTGGGTCTCATATTTTTACCTAACTTGACATGACAAGTTATGTCGCCCGGTCTTATAAGCTCTCCTTATGTTTGCTGTGGTGGTTGGAGTGTGGATTACTGGATGTCATGTTTTTTGACCTGGCCTCATGTTTTGTAAGGTCACCCTGTGTACATAAACTCTCTCTCATTCTTTGAAATTCAGTTGCCTCTGAAGATGTCTTGAATAAAAACAAAAACTAAGGTGCTCCATTGTTTCCCTTTACCCTGTGTGATTTTATCAAGTTTTATCTTATCCACGTTTCCATTGTGGATCAACATGAAATATATATATATATATATATATATATATATATATATATATATATATATATATATATATATATATATATATATATATATATATATATATATATATACATATATATATATATATATATCAGTTGTTTCATAATTAGTATATAGATAGTTTGCTTATATATAATGCATGTATGATATTATTGTAAAGTGCTTCTGTTCGTACTTTATTGCATAACCTCACGAGTACACAAATGGTGAGGAAAAATACACATTAGGGTGTTTCATAAAAAGCCACATCGGCGTTTTGAACTAGCTCTCCATTATTCCTGTTGGAATAGGATTTATTAATACCATCCGAAATTTTTATTTAGCTCAGTAGCACAACAGGATGGACTGGCTTCAGGGGCAGGGTGGTGCTATATCGGGTGTTTCAACTCACCCATTCCAAAACCCCCACCTTCTGTTTACTCATCCATCCATTACATCACATTTGTTTCATTCATCCATCCATCACCTCAACTATCATATATATTCTCCTAAGTGACGACTCGAAGTCTTGACAGTCAGCCACAGATGTTAATTTAAGGGCCGTGATAGCCCAGCTGGTGAGTTTATTATTTTGGTTTAGGTGACACTAATCGAAACTTACTTTGCGTCATAGTTTTGCTCATTTAAATTTATTTTTTCTTTTACATAATAAAAAAATTAATTATTTTCATACCCGCACCGTATTAATATGATAACAAAGAATGCGTATATATATTTCCTTAGAAGACACAATTTTTACTGAGTAAAATTATAAATATTATGCCAACAGTAAAATGTATTTCGCAGTAAGTCTTGTTACTAAAAAAATATATCTCTCTAATACACACACAAACACACACACACACACACGCACACACACACACACGCACACGCACGCACACACGCACAAACACACACATACACACACACACACACACACACACACACACACTTGTTATACTCATTAGGAAAGATCAAGTAGTTAGAATATATATTTTTGAGGCATATCTGATCATAAAAATATTGACAAATAATGTTATAAATAGAGGAAATTATTGGTTATCAAGTGAAACAAGTAAATGGCAAGTGATTTTTGTTTGTTGCACTAATTGTTCTTGTTTTATGGGTGATACTGGTGGTGGTGATAGCGACGTTCAGGATGATATTAACAACATTTCTCTAAGAATCTTATACAAGAGTTGGCACAGTTCACAGTAATAGTTAATCTTTATATTCCCGGGAAATTTTTTTTCTAATGTCTATATTAAATTTGTCTAATCCTTACTCTATCCTACACAGTATATATATATATATATATATATATATATATATATATATATATATATATATATATATATATATATATATATATATATATATATATATATATCTAATTCTAATTCAGTGAGCAGACTAGCGAGTCTGTACTCACCCCTTGTGAATTACACGAAAGCGCTTGGGAACTTGTGTTTTCTTCTTTCCTTGTGGTTATCAGCATATACCTAGATCACGCGCACCTACAGTGATTTACTTGTATATATATATATATATATATATATATATATATATATATATATATATATATATATATATATATATATATATATATATATATATATATATATATATATATATATATATATATATATATATATATATAGTATAATTTATTCCAAATGTGAGCACGATACTACAGTAAATAACAAGCGCTTTAATGACACGTGTTTATGGAATATAAATACATCTTACATATTACAATATCATTTTCATACTTCCTCATCTCAGCCCGACGGACTCAGGGTTCAAGTCAAGGTTCACCCATACTGATCATTTAGTGTGTGCTTATGTTAGGGTATTTTAAAAAAAGGCCAGAGTGATATTTTGAACAAACTCTCCATCAGCCCACGTTTCAATGGGGTCCAGTAAACTCCCTAAAAAGTTTTAGCCGTCTAGCACAAAAGGAAGGGTTGTGTCCAGGGCCCTGTTGGCGTTATACATGGAGCTAATAGCTCCTCCGTAAAAAACAATGGAACAAATTTAAAAGTGCATTGTGGTCTCAATACATGCAAGTTATGTTAGCAATCATTAAAATAATTCAAATCATTGTATGCGCGTGCACCACCGTCACAATAGTGAATTTTATATAGCTAATTTTATATGATAATCTTTGATAAACAAATAATTTTGTATTAATTTTAGGATGTTATTGTATGATGAGTATTTTAAGGATTATACTGAATATACAGTAAGTAAGTAATTATATGTGTTATACTTAACAGCGATTATATGAAATATGATATTTATGTTTTTATTTTAATGAACAGTGAAATACTACGATAACCTAATACTATTATTACTTTATTATTTAATATAAGTTATTCAAATTGTTTATTCATCTGAATCAAGTAATTAATTAAATGATTATTGTGTAATGCGAACATCAGTGATTTAAAGTGAATTATATATCTAGATTAGGTACTGATAATTTTATTTTCATTTTCAGGGGTTTAACTGTGCAGAAGTTTTACAATGGCGCTGTTTTATTGTGCAGCAGTTTATACTTGGAGCTGCTTAAGCTTGGAGCGGTTTGAGGTTGAAGCCGTGTATATATCCAAAGAAGGTTCTCAAGAAACAACTTGGAACAGGACTAATGTATAAGCTATGTTATTCATTGCTTTGATTATGAATAGAGGGATATAATTTCACTTGAAAAGTAGTGAATATTAAGAGAATAAGTGCAGTATTGTGTGTATGTGTGTGTCCAGTGAGTAGTTGTCACTGGACCTGCCTTGTTATGATGTGTATTAATGAGAATTAGAGAAGCGATTTGCTTTTTATTGATTTCCCATAATAATTATGTATCCATGCATTTAAAGCCGATTATTCATTTATTTCCATATTTACTGACAAGGAATCTCTTAAATCAATAACCCTTTGCTTTTTAATTTTAGATTGGTTAACTAAAGATGTAAGCCTTATTTTCTGGTGCTATCAAAATTTCGTAGTTACCTACTGCTAAAGTATCTTCTATATATATATATATATATATATATATATATATATATATATATATATATATATATATATATATATATATATATATATATATATATATATATATATATATATATATATATATATATATATATATATATATATATATATATATATATATATATATATATATATATATATATATATATATATATATATATATATATAAGTCACAATACTGTAACTACTGGTGTGATATCCTTAGTCGCATAGCAAGTAGGAAATACAATCTATGTCGCTATACATTGGTAACATAGCAGTCAGTATAAATAAAAACATTGGCTGTATACTGATGGAAAACCAGTGTGATACAGAAATTAAACTAGTGCAGTAGCTGGCCATTACGGGAGTCTATGATAAGGCGACTCTTTCTTGCTTTCCTGTCAGACTGTTCTTGTGTTCCTAATTTGATCTTATCGTTCGATATATAGTATATCAAGCACCACATCAACCCTTGAGCACAACTCCGTTAAATATCTGAAAATGGCATTGCAATACATATCACCCATATACCAAAATGTAGAAGTACTGTATTGATCGGTTTGCCAATGACCTGAACTAGAGATATTTAACTATAACATACAAATAGGATTAATGGTAGTCGGTAACTCCTTCTCACGAGTATCCGCTAGCGGCGAGTGTATAGGGGAGAGGAGCTTGATCTGTCTTCCTGAGATATCTGTCAACTGTAGCCAGTGACAAGGTCACAGGTGCCATTTCATGTTTTAGTAACGTTAGTATGTTAACCTCTCTCCCACTGGTAGATGTACCAAGGAGTCGCCTGAACAGGTCTCTGACTATCTTCATAATATTGATTTGTCTGTATTTGTTGGCCACTTGTACGGTGTGGAGAGATACAATTCCTAAGAGGACTCAGGCCCTAGCCGCTTCAAGATGAAACTTCCCAGCAAGTTCTTATCACACTCTTGTGCACTTAGAAAGTCTTGTTTGATTTCAGGAAAGGCAACATCAGTAGTTGGGGGTACACAGTAGTTCTCTGCATTGTCGTCCAAAGGGATTGAACTGCTCAAGTTGTTAACATTGTCTTCATCGCTTTCCATACGGTGACGTCCAGTGTAAATTGGTTTTGAAGTTCATCCTGGTGACACTTTAGTTTCTACACGAATGTCTTACTAATAACCGAGCTAGATCACGACCGCTAAGCATCCAACCATCAAGTGTTGCATTACAAAGGCTGATTCCGATGATTCCCCCACAACCTTAAAGATTTTGTGAACATGTTCAGTGTCATGTAATAATAATAATAATAATAATAATTAACGGTTTATTGAAAAAATTCTGCAGCCCGAAGGCTGAAAATATACATTGGACATAAATGACTTATTACATACATTGGTGGTTTAACAAAAGCCTTCATTAGAGAAAAGTAAAGGAACATACAGTGAACATACAGATTAATGTAGGTGTTAAACAGCAAACTCGTAGTGTAGTAACTCCCTCCCAGATGGTGTTAGGAGGAACTCACGTGGTGTAGTGGTTCCCTCAGATGGTGTTATGAGGGACCTGGCGTGGTGTAGTAATTCCCTCGCAGATGGTGTTATGAGGGGCCTCACGTGGTGTAGTAATTCCCTCACAGATGGTGTTATGAGGTACCTCACGTGGTGTAGTAATTACCTCACAGATGGTGTTATGAGGGACCTCACGTGGTGTAGTAATTACCTCACAGATGGTGTTATGAGGGGCCTCACGTGGTGTAGTAACTCCCTCACAGATGGTGTAATGAGGGGCATCACGTGGTGTAGTAATTCCCTCACAGATGGTGTTATGAGGGGCCTGACGTGGTGCGTGTGTGTGTGTGTGTGTGTGTGTGTGTACTTGATTGAAGACCCGTAATTGTAAATACGAGCAAATAGATGCTTTTAGCAACGTAAAGAATTACCAAATACATCTATAACCAACATTAAGAAAATACCAATTGGTATATAAAAAAGAATAGCAAACTTTAGAATATAACAAAAGATGCAGATATTAACCTATTTTCAGGCGTAGAACTCGAGATATAACTAGATACAGGTGCGGAGCCGTATTTGGCGGCCATTTTGAAAATGTCTAACAGTGAGGCTGTGTGCACACGACAGCTGGCCTATAATCGTGAGTCAGGGTCCCATCTATCAAATAACAACGATTATTGTTTTACATAAGACAGTGTAAACCAGCTGGAAAGATAATACTCGTAACCAGATCTATGATACATTATAACAACAACAGTGCTTAAAGACCGTATATTTCTTGAAACTCAAGCATAAATTATAATAACAACAACTTTTAGTTTATTATTGTGTCATCAATCTTTGTTAAACGAGCCGTATAAATAACCAGGTAACAAGCCAAAACAGTACACCAAGATGACTAACACACTGCAACAAGACAGTGCAACCTTGCCGTGTGTGCAACAGCTAGAGAAGGCCTCTCTCTATCTCTCTCTCTCTCTCCTGCTATTGGATACGCGTCTGCGCCTGCACATGCGCATTTGAACAACCAATTATGCATATTTAATGTGCGCGACACCTAGAGTAAGTTTGTCACAGCTTGGCACATCGACGCTCAATGCTTCCTCATTTACGAGTCATTGAAATTTGCCCAACGTGATCACACAATTAATTATGCAAATTTTCTTCGACGGGAGGTTTTACAGATGTTACCCGAAGTTCCTGCATGATTTATATTGTAGAATAGAGTTTGGTATATTGATAGCATGGTGACAAGTGACAGTGTGAGGTGAGGTTGAGACGTTGCGCCGTGAGTGGCGGAATTTCTTGAGTGTCTTGATCATCTCATCCTCAATAATAAGAGGAGGAGGATAACTTGAGAAGAGTGTGTCAATGGTTCTTAGTTTATTATTATTATTGTTATATATATATATATATATATATATATATATATATATATATATATATATATATATATATATATATATATATATATATATATATATATATATATATATATATATATATATATATATATATATATATATATATATATATATATATATATATATGTTAGGAATAATAATCATCCCAGTGCTTGGGAAAAAAGCTTAGAAGTATTCAAATCATCTTGTGTCACAGAAAGACTTCTGGTTGAAGCTAGTTTGATTAAGGAATTAAAATCAATAAACATTAGTGATGGTCAGTTCAAAACTGATGATATGTTACATAAATTTATTTGTCAGTGGCCCAAGGTTAAAAATGCTTTGAAAACCTTTGATCTTGATGTATGATAGTTATTTTGTGGGTCCCTTTTTTCTGACCTGACCTGTCTAGTCACGTCACCACCCTTCTCTTAAGCTCCTCTACGTGTGTGTTGGTGTGGGGATTAGTGGATGTCATCATTATGACCTGGCCTCATGTTTTTAGGTCACCTGTATATTTAAGCCTCTCTCTGTCCATGTAATCCAGTTGTGGATGTCATCATTATGACCTGAGCTTTAGGTCACTCCTGTATATTTAAGCCTCTCTCTGTCCATGTAATCCAGTTGCCTCTGAAGATGTCTTGAATAAAGACGAAAGCTAAGGTACTCCGTTGTTTCCATTTTCCCGTGTGATTTTATAAAAAAAAAAAAAAAAAAAAAATATATATATATATATATATATATATATATATATATATATATATATATATATATATATATATATATATATATATATATATATATATGCTAAATCACTGTAGGTGCGCGTGATCTAGGTATATGCTGATAACCACAAGGAAAGAAGAAAACACGAAGTTCCCAAGCGCTTTCGTGCACACTAAAGGATCTCCTGTAAGTCGCATTCGTGTGAGCGATGAGGGTGAGGTCGTCTACGTACTGAAATTCAGTGATCGAAGCTGCCGACACGCTTGTTCCCGTTTGGAGTCGTCTTATGTTAAATAGTCCCTTCATCCGGTACTGGATGTCCATCCCGCGGGCTAATTTGGCACTAGCACGAGTAAGGAAGGCAGCCAAGAAAATGGAAAAGAAAAGAGAGTTGGTGCTAGTACACATCCTTGTTTTGTCCCCACTTTGATGGGGAAGAACTCAGACTGGGTGCCATTGTGTAGGACACTGCCGTTCATGCCATCGTGGAGTTGCCTCACAATGGCAATGAATTTTGATGTACAGACAAAACGACTGAAGGTCTGCCGGAGGGCTTCCATGTTGACCGAGTCGAAGGCCTTAGTAAAGTTGATGAAGGCCATGTACAATTCACAACGCTGTTCTCTGCACTTTTCTTGTATCTGGCGGGAAGCAAGGATCATGTCATTGGTGACAAATGATAGTCTAAAGTCACATTGAGTTTCTGGGAGGAAATTTTCCGTCTCAAGAAAAAATCTGTTTACGAGGAATCGGGCGATAATGTTGCCAGCTAAAGACAGCAGTGAGTTCCCGCGGTAGTTGCCACAGTCTGATCGGTTTCCCTTGTTCTTATTAATATTGCCGATCGAGGAGTCTTAAAGATCTTGGGAGATTTCCTCCTCCCATATATTCTCCAGGAGAGAGTGAAGGCGGTTGGTAAACAGAGGTCTTCCTGCTTTATACACCTCCGCTGGGATTCCAGCAGGACCTGTGGCATTGTTATTTTTCATCTGCTTGATGGCAGTTGCTACATCATCAGTGTTGGAGGATAGTCAAGCTGAGACAGTTCTGGATGCTGAGGCACCTACTGGGTAGTCAGGACATCCACACCGGTGTTTCAGTTGAGCAGTGAATGGTAGTGTTCTTTCCAAAGCTGATGGATGCCTCCTTCGTCTTTATTAGGGAGTTACCGTCGGATGAACGGTGAGTGGCCGTGCCATGAGTAATTAGGCCATACAGCGTTTTAGTTGAATTTAAAAAATTTACTCATCTTGTGTTTATCTGCATTTTTATTTCCTTTTCACACGCTTTATTTTTCCAATATTCGTTCTTTAGATTGCGAACCTCGCGCTACACTGTGGTAGGTATCAGCTTTGGGCAGAGACTGAGGGTTGTTCTGCTAGTCAGTGGAAGTAGCGCGTTCATCAGCAGCGAGTACATTGATTTCTGTTTCATTTTCATCCAACCAATCATGGTCTATTCTTTCGATTTGGCCTAGGGTCTCTTCATTTTTTTGTGATGGCAGTGTCGAGGATACCCTATTCGGCACTGGGACTTGGGTTGTTTGTTGTTGGGTTGTTTATCTGCCCACTCCCTTTCCCCCCTTTCGTTCCATGCCATAAGGCAGCATCTCTGCTAACTCTGGCATTGAAGTCACCCAGGAGTAAAACCTTATTTTCTGGGGATAGAGGTAAGCACATTCTCAAGATCAGCGTGAAAGGCCTTCTTGATATCATCTTCTGCATCTAATGTTGGGACATGTGCAATTATGAAGAAGGAATTGCGTGATTAATTCAGTGGGACTAGAAGCAACATGAGGCGCTCGTTGATCACAACAGGCATTTCAGTTAGCCTATGTAGGATGGATTGGCGAATGGCAATTTCAACTCCACAAATGCGGAAACCCGTTCTGTGAGTCGACCCTCGTCTTGGAGCCGGCTGCTACGTCGATGTTGTATCTAGACAGCTCCTTTGCCACAAGGGCGGTTTTTCTTTCTGGACTCTCACTTGTGCCAGTATCCGGAAGGTCCTGACATTCCATACTGCGACCATAAGAGATCGTATAATTTGTATCGTCCACAAATTTACTTATGTTGTTGTCTACGCCTATATCTATGTCGTTTATGTATTTGATAAATAGCAATGGTCCAAGTACTGGGCCTTGGGTACTTCACTAGTGACGTTACCCCAATCGGATTTGGTGCCATTAATACTGACTCTCTGTTTCATGTCCTGTTTAGATTATCTCATCCAATTCCATGTGCCTCCACTTTATGTATTATTCTTTCATGGGAGACCCTGTGGAAGGCTTTGCTAAAGTCGAGATAAACCATATCGAAATCGTGTACGTCTTCCACTGATTCTAAATCATTTGAAAAGAATGATGATAGATTTTCATACAAGAACGCCCATTTGTGAAGCCATTCTGGGAATCGTTGATGTCGAATGAGTTTGATATTACCCTGTATTGCTTCCAGTAAATTGCCTACAATTTATGTTAACATAACTGCAGGATGGTAGTTAGAGGATAGGGATCTATTTCCCGTTTTTGCAATTGGTATCACATTCCCTATCCTCCACATTTCTGGTACTACACCGGTTTTTAATGACATGTTAAACAAGATAGCTAAGGGCATCCCGAGTTCTTCCTTGCATCCATTTAATGCTCTAGCAAATATCTCGTCGGGACCTGGCAACTTATTTGGTTTTAGTTTATCTATTTGTTTACTAACATCGCTACTAGTCGCTACTAACTCTCTTTATCTATTTTCTTCTCTATGTCTGTCTATGGTCGGGGCCTCGGGTATAGTTGCGGTTTTGGTGAGTGGAGGTGGCGGCGGCGATGAAAGTGGAGGTGGTGCCAGTATTGAAAGTGAAGGCGGCGACGGTGTTGATGAATGGAGGTGACGTCGGCTATGTTTATAAGTGGAGGTAGCAACAGTGTTCATGAGTAGAGGTGACGGCGGCGGTGTTGATAAGTGGTGACGGAGGTTATGTTGATGAGGTGGAGGTGGCGGCAGTGTTGATGAGTGGAGATGACGTCGCGGCAGTGTTGATGAGTGGAGGTGGCCGCGGCGGTGTTGCTAAGTGGTGACGGAGGCGATGTTGATGAGGGGAGGTGGCGGCAGTGTTGATGAGTGGGGGTGACGGCGGCGGTGTTGATGAGTGGAGGATGTGGTGGCGACGGTATTGATGCGGCGTCGGTTGCGGTAGCGTTAATAAGTGGAGGTGACGGCTGCAGCGATGATGCGTGGAAGTGGTAGTGGTGTTGATGTGTGCAGACGGTGGCAGCGGCGTCCCAGTGTTGAGTGGTGGTGGCGGCGTTATGGTGAGGATAGTTGTATTTATGGTGACTATACCTATTGTATTAATGGTGATAATGCCTGTTGTATTAATAGTGATGATACCTGTTGTATTAATAGTGATGATACCTGTTGTATTAATGGTGATGATACCTGTTGTATTAATGGTAAGGATACCAGTTGTATAAATAGTGAGGATACCAGTTGTATTAATAGTGATGATACCTGTTGTATTAATAGTGATGATAATTGTTATAATAATGGTGATGATACCTGTTGTATTAATGGTAAGGATACCAGTTGTATAAAGGGTGAGGATACCTATTGTATTAATGATGAGGATAATTGTTGTATTAATGGTGATGATACCTGTTGTATTCGTGGTGATGATACCTGTTGTATTAATGGTGATGATACCTGTTGTATTATGGTGAGGATAATTGGAGTTTCAATGGTGAGGATAATTGTTGTATTAATGGTGATGATACTTGTTGTATTAATGGTGATGATACCTGTTGTATTCATTCTTATTATAATTGTTGTATTAATGGTGAGGATAAGTGTTGTATTAATGGTGATGATACTTGTTGTATTAAAGGCGATGATAATTGTTGTATTAATGGTGAGGATAATTGTTGCATTCATGTTGATGATACCTTTTGCATTAATGGTGAGGATACCTGTTGTATTAATGGTGATGATACCTGTTGTATTCATGGTAATGATAATTGTTGTATTAATGGTGATGATACCTGTTGTATTGATGGTGATGATACCTGTTGTATCCATGGTGATGATAATTGTTGTATTAATGGTGGTGATACCTGTTGTATTAATGGTGAGGATAATTGTTGCATTAATGGTGATGATACCTGTTGTATTCGTGGTGATGATACCTGTTGTATTAATGGTGATGATACCTGTTGTATTATGGTGAGGATAATTGGAGTTTCAATGGTGAGGATAATTGTTGTATTAATGGTGATGATACTTGTTGTATTGATGGTGATGATACCTGTTGTATTCATGGTTATTATAATTGTTGTATTAATGGTGAGGATAAGTGTTGTATTAATGGTGATGATACTTGTTGTATTAAAGGTGATGATAATTGTTGTATTAATGGTGAGGATAATTGTTGCATTCATGTTGATGATACCTGTTGCATTAATGGTGAGGATACCTGTTGTATTAATGGTGATGATACCTGTTGTATTAATGGTGAGAATAATTGTTGTATTGATGGTGATGATACCTGTTGTATTCATGGTAATGATAATTGTTGTATTAATGGCGATGAAACCTGTTGGATTGATGGTGATGATACCTGTTGTATTAATGGTGATGATACCTGTTGTATCCATGGTGATGATAATTGTTGTATTAATGGTGATGATACCTGTTGTATTAATGGTGAGGATAATTGTTGTATTAATGGTGATGACACGTGTTGTATTAATGGTGAGGATATTTGTTGCATTCATGGTGATAATACTTGTTGTATTCATGGTGATGATACCTGTTGTATTCATGGTGATGATAATTGTTGTATTAATGGGGAAGATGCATGTTGTATTAATGGTGATGATACCTGTTGTATTCATGGTGATGATAATTGTTGTATTACTGGTGATGATACGTGTTGTATTAATGGTGAGGATAATTGTTGCATTCATGGTAAAGATACCTGTTGTATTAATGGTGATGGTACCTGTTGTATTCATGGTGATGATACCTGTTGTATTAATGGTGATGATACCTGTTGTATTGATGGTGATGATACCTGTTGTATTAATGGTGAGGATACCTGTTGTATTAATGGTGATGATACTTGTTGAATTATTGGTGATGATGCCTGTTGTATTTATGGGGAGAATAATTGTTGTATTAATGGTAATGATACTTGTTGTCTTAATGGTAATGATACCTGTTGTATTAATGGTAATGATACCTGTTGTATTAATGTTGATGATACCTGTTGTATTAATGGTGATGATACCTGTTGTATTCATTTTGATGATACTTGTTGTATTAATGGTGATGATACTTGTTGTATTAATGGTGATGATACCTGTTGTATTAATGTTGATGATACCTGTTGTATGAATGGTGATGATACTAGTTGTATTAATGGTGAGGATACCTGTTGTATTAATGGTGATGATACCTGTTGTATTAATGGTGAGGATACTTGTTGTATTAATGGTGATGATACTTGTTGTATTATTGGTGATGGTACCTGTTGTATTCATGGTGATGATACTTGTTATATTAATGGTGATGATACCTGTTGCATTAATGGTGATGATACCTGTTGTAGGAATGGTGATGATACCTGTTGTATTAATGGTGATGATACCTGTTGTATTAATGGTGATGATACCTGTTGTATTAATGATGAGGATACCTGTTGTATTAATGGTGATGATACCTGTTGTATTCATGGTGATGATAACTTTTGTATTAATGGTGATGATAACTGTTGTATTAATGGTGATGATACTTGTTGAATTATTGGTTATGATACCTGTTGTATTCATGGTGATGATACCTGTTGTATTCATGGTTATGATAATTGATGTATTCATGGTGATGATACCTCTTGTATTAATGGTGTTGATATCTGTTGTACTCTTCTATTGATGGTGAGGATACCTGTTGTATTAATGGTGATGATGCCTGTTGTATTAATGGTGATGATACCTGTTGTATTAATGGTGATGATACCTATTGTATTAATGGCGATGATACTTGTTGAATTATTGGTGATGATACCTGTTGTATTCATGGTGATGATACTTGTTGTATTAATGGAGATGATACCTGTTGCATTAATGGTGATGATACCTGTTGTACGAATGGTGATGATACCTGTTTTATTCATGGTGATGATGCCTGTTGTATTAATGGTAAGGATAATTGTTGTATTAACGATGAGGATAATTGTTGCATTCATAGTGATACCTGTTGTATTAATGGTGATGATACCTGTTGTATTAATGGTGATGATACCTATTGTATTAATGGTGAGGATACCTGTTGTATTAATGGTGATGATACCTGTTTTATTCATGGTGATGAGACTGTTGTATTAGTGGTGATGATACCCGTTGTATTAATGGTGATGATACCTGTTGTATTAATGGTGATGATACCTTTTGTATTAATGGTGATGATACCTATTGTATTAATGGCGATGATACTTGTTGAATTATTGGTGATGATACCTGTTGTATTCATGGTGATGATACTTGTTGTATTAATGGAGATGATACCTGTTGCATTAATGGTGATGATACCTGTTGTACGAATGGTGATGATACCTGTTGTATTTATGGTGAGGATACCTGTTGTATTAATGGTGATGATACTTGTTGAATTATTGGTGATGATAACTGTTGTATTCATGGTGATAATACCTGTTGTAATCATGGTTATGATAATTGTTGTATTCATGGCGATTTTACCTCTTCTATTAATAGTGATGATATCTGTTGTACTGTTGTATTAATGGGGAGGATACCTGTTGTATTAATGGTGAGGATACCTGTTGTATTAATGGTGATGATTCCTGTTGTATTCATGGTGATGATGCCTTTTGTATTAATGGTGATGATACCTGTTGTATTAATGGAGATGATACTTGTTGAATTATTGGTGATGATACCTGTCGTATTCATGGTGATGATACTTGTTGGATTAATGGTGATGATACCTGTTGCATTAATGGTGATGATACCTGTTGTATTAATGGTGATGAGACCTGTTGTATTAGCGGTGATGATACCTATTGTATTAATGGTGATGATACTTGTTGTATAAATGGTGATGATACCTGTTGTATTAATGGTGATGATACCTGTTTTATTCACGGTGATGATACCTGTTGTATTAATGGTGAGGCTAATTGTTGTATTAATGGTAAGGATAATTGTTGCATTCATGGTGATGATACCTGTTGCATTACATGGTGATGATAACTGTTGTATTCATGGTGAGAATAATTGTTGTATTAATGGTGATGATACTTGTTGTATTAATGGTGAGGATAATTGTTGCATTCATTGTGATGATACCTGTTGTATTCATGGTGATGATACCTGTTGTGCGATTGGTGATGATACCTGTTGTATTAATGGTGATGATACCTGTTGTATTCATGGTGATGATAAATGTTGTATTAATGGTGAGGATACCTGTTGTGTTAATGCGGATGATACCCGTTGTATTAATGGTGATGATACCTGTTGTATTAATGGCGATGAGACCTGTTGTATTAGCGGTGATGATACCTATTGTATTAATGGTGATGATATCTGTTGTACTGTTGTATTAATGGGGAAGATACCTGTTGTATTAATGGTGAGGATACCTGTTGTATTAATGGTGATGATACCTGTTGTTTTCATGGTGATGATGCCTTTTGTATTAATGTTGATGATACTTGTTGTATAAATGGTGTTGATACTTTTTGTATTATTGTTGATGATACCTGTTGTATTTATGGTGATGATACTTGTTGTATTAATGGTGATGATACCTGTTGCATTAATGGTGATGATACCTGTTGTACGAATGGTGATGATACCTGTTGTATTAATGGTGAGGATACCAGTTGTATAAATGGTGAGCATACCTGTTGTATTAATGATGAGGATAATTGTTGTATTAATGGTGATGATACCTGTTGTATTCATGGTGATGATACCTGTTGTATTAATGGTGAAGAGACCTGTTGTATTAGCGGTGATGATACCTATTGTATTAATGGTGATGATATCTGTTGTACTGTTGTATTAATTGGGAGAATACCTGTTGTATTAATGGTGAGGATAATTGTTGTTTTAATGGTGATGATACTTATTGTATTAATGGTGTTGATACTTTTTGTATTATTGGTGATGATACGTGTTGTATTTATGGTTATGATACTTGTTGTATAAATGGTGATGATACTTGTTGAATTTTTGGTGATGATACCTGTTGTATTCATGGTGATGATGCCTGTTGTATTCATGGTTATGAAAATTGTTGCATTAATGGTGAGGATAATTGATGTATTAATGGAGATGATACTTGTTGTAACAATGGTGATGATACCGGTTTTATTCATGGTGATGATACCTGTTGTATTAATGGTGAGGATAATTGTTGTATTAATGGTGAGGATAATATTTGCATTCATGGTGATGATACCTGTTGCATTAATAGTAATGATACCTGTTGTACGAATGGTGATGATACCTGTTGTATTAATGGTGAGGATACATGTTGTATTAATGGTGATGATACCTGTTGTATTAATGGTGAGGATAACTGTTGTATTAATGGTGATGATCCCTGTTGTATTCACGGTAATGATACCTGTTGCATTAATAGTGATGATTCCTGTTGTATTCATGGTGATGATACCTGTTGTATTAATGGTGATGATACCTGTTGTATTAATGGTGATGATACCTGTTGTATTAAAGGTGATGATTCCAGTTGTATTAATGGTGATGATACCTGTTGTATTCATGGTGATGATACCTGTTGCATTAATAGTGATGATACATGTTGTACGAATGGTGATGATACCTATTGTATTAATGGTGATCATACCTGTTGTATTCATGGTTATGATAATTGTTGTATTAATGGTGAGGAAAATTGATGTATTAATGGTGATGATACTTGTTGTAATAATGGTGATGATACCTGTTGTATTAATGGTGATGATACCGGTTTTATTCATGGTGATGATACCTGTTGTATTAATGGTGAGGATAATTGTTGTATTAATGGTGAGGATAATATTTGCATTCATGGTGATGATACTTGTTGCATTAATGGTGAGGATACCTATTTTATTAATGGTGAGAATAATTGTTGTATTAATGGTAAGGATAATTGTTGCATTCATTGTGATGGTACCTGTTGCATTAATGGTGAGGATACCTGTTGTATTAATGGTGAGAATAATTGTTGTATTAATGGCGATGAGACCTGTTGTATTAGCAGTGATGATACCTATTGTATGAATGGTAAGGATACCTGTTGTATTAATGGTGAGGATAATTGTTGCATTCATGGTGATGATACCTGTTGCATTCATGGTGATGATACCTGTTGTATTACTGCTGATGATACCTGTTGTATTATTTGTGATGATACCTGTTGTATTAATGGTGATGATATATGTTTTATTAATGTTGATGATACCTGTTGTATTAATGGTGATAATACCTGTTTTATTAATGGAGAGGATACCTGTTGTATTAATGGTGAGGATAATTGTTGTTTTAATGGTGATGATACTTATTGTATTAATGGTGATGATACCTGTTGTAGTAATAGTGATGATACCTGTTTTATTCATGGTGATTATACCTTTTGTATTAATGGTGATGATACCTGTTGTATTAATGATGTTGATACTTGTTGTATTATTGGTGATGATACCAGTTGTATTCATGGTGATGATACCTGTTGTATTAATGGTAATGATAAATGTTGTATTAATGGTGAGGATACATGTTGTGTTAATGGTGATGATACCCATTGTATTAATGGTGATGATACCTGTTGTATTAATGGCGATGAGACCTGTTGTATTAGCGGTGATGATACCTATTGTATTAATGGTGATGATATCTGTTGTACTGTTGTATTAATGGTGAGGATACCTGTTTTATTAATGGTGAGGATACCTGTTGTATTCATGGTGATGATGCCTTTTGTATTAATGGTGATGATACTTGTTGTATAAATGGTGTTGATACTTTTTGTATTATTGTTGATGATACCTGTTGTATTTATGGTGATGATACTTGTTGTATTAATGGTGATGATACCTGTTGCATTAATGGTGATGATACCTGTTGTACGAATGGTGATGATACCTGTTGTATTAATGGTGAGGATACCAGTTGTATAAATGGTGAGCATACCTGTTGTATTAATGATGAGATAATTGTTGTATTAATGGTGATGATACCTGTTGTATTCATGGTGATGATACCTGTTGTATTAATGGTGATGATACCTGTTGTATTATGGTGAGGATAATTGGTGTTTCAATGGTAAGAATAATTGTTGTATAAATGGTGATGATACTTGTTGTATTAATGTGGATGATACCTGTTGTATTAATGGCGATGAGACCTGTTGTATTAGCGGTGATGATACCTATTGTATTAATGGTGATGATATCTGTTGTACTGTTGTATTAATTGGGAGAATACCTGTTGTATTAATGGTGAGGATAATTGTTGTTTTAATGGTGATGATAATTATTGTATTAATGGTGTTGATACTTTTTGTATTATTGGTGATGATACCTGTTGGATTAATGGTGATGATACCTGTTGTATTCATGGTGAGAATAATTGTTGTATTAATGTTGGTGATACTTATTGTATTAATGGTAAGGATAATTGCTGCATTCATGGTGATGATACCTTTTGTATTCATGGTGATGATACCTGTTGTTTTAATGGTGATGATACTTATTGTATTAATGGTGATGATACCTGTTGTATTAATAGTGATGATACCTGTTTTATTCATGGTGATTATACCTTTTGTATTAATGGTGATGATACCTGTTGTATTAATGATGTTGATACTTGTTGTATTATTGGTGATGATACCAGTTGTATTCATGGTGATGATACCTGTTGTATTAATGGTAATGATAAATGTTGTATTAATGGTGAGGATACATGTTGTGTTAATGGTGATGATACCCATTGTATTAATGGTGATGATACCTGTTGTATTAATGGCGATGAGACCTGTTGTATTAGTGGTGATGATACCTATTGTATTAATGGTGATGATATCTGTTGTACTGTTGTATTAATGGTGAGGATACTTGTTTTATTAATGGTGAGGATACCTTTTGTATTCATGGTGATGATGCCTTTTGTATTAATGGTAATGATAAATGTTGTATTAATGGTGAGGATACATGTTGTGTTAATGGTGATGATACCCATTGTATTAATGGTGATGATACCTGTTGTATTAGCGGTGATGATACCTATTGTATTAATGGTGATGATATCTGTTGTACTGTTGTATTAATTGGGAGAATACCTGTTGTATTAATGGTGAGGATAATTGTTGTTTTAATGGTGATGATAATTATTGTATTAATGGTGTTGATACTTTTTGTATTATTGGTGATGATACCTGTTGGATTAATGGTGATGATACCTGTTGTATTCATGGTGAGAATAATTGTTGTATTAATGTTGGTGATACTTATTGTATTAATGGTAAGGATAATTGCTGCATTCATGGTGATGATACCTTTTGTATTCATGGTGATGATACCTGTTGTTTTAATGGTGATGATACTTATTGTATTAATGGTGATGATACCTGTTGTATTAATAGTGATGATACCTGTTTTATTCATGGTGATTATACCTTTTGTATTAATGGTGATGATACCTGTTGTATTAATGATGTTGATACTTGTTGTATTATTGGTGATGATACCAGTTGTATTCATGGTGATGATACCTGTTGTATTAATGGTAATGATAAATGTTGTATTAATGGTGAGGATACATGTTGTGTTAATGGTGATGATACCCATTGTATTAATGGTGATGATACCTGTTGTATTAATGGCGATGAGACCTGTTGTATTAGCGGTGATGATACCTATTGTATTAATGGTGATGATATCTGTTGTACTGTTGTATTAATGGTGAGGATACTTGTTTTATTAATGGTGAGGATACCTGTTGTATTCATGGTGATGATGCCTTTTGTATTAATGGTAATGATAAATGTTGTATTAATGGTGAGGATACATGTTGTGTTAATGGTGATGATACCCATTGTATTAATGGTGATGATACCTGTTGTATTAATGGCGATGAGACCTGTTGTATTAGCGGTGATGATACCTATTGTATTAATGGTGATGATATCTGTTGTACTGTTGTATTAATGGTGAGGATACCTGTTTTATTAATGGTGAGGATACCTGTTGTATTCATGGTGATGATGCCTTTTGTATTAATGGTGATGATACTTGTTGTATAAATGGTGTTGATACTTTTTGTATTATTGTTGATGATACCTGTTGTATTTATGGTGATGATACTTGTTGTATTAATGGTGATGATACCTGTTGCATTAATGGTGATGATACCTGTTGTACGAATGGTGATGATACCTGTTGTATTAATGGTGAGGATACCAGTTGTATAAATGGTGAGCATACCTGTTGTATTAATGATGAGGATAATTGTTGTATTAATGGTGATGATACCTGTTGTATTCATGGTGATGATACCTGTTGTATTAATGGTGATGATACCTGTTGTATTATGGTGAGGATAATTGGTGTTTCAATGGTAAGAATAATTGTTGTATAAATGGTGATGATACTTGTTGTATTAATGTGGATGATACCTGTTGTATTAATGGCGATGAGACCTGTTGTATTAGCGGTGATGATACCTATTGTATTAATGGTGATGATATCTGTTGTACTGTTGTATTAATTGGGAGAATACCTGTTGTATTAATGGTGAGGATAATTGTTGTTTTAATGGTGATGATAATTATTGTATTAATGGTGTTGATACTTTTTGTATTATTGGTGATGATACCTGTTGGATTAATGGTGATGATACCTGTTGTATTCATGGTGAGAATAATTGTTGTATTAATGTTGGTGATACTTATTGTATTAATGGTAAGGATAATTGCTGCATTCATGGTGATGATACCTTTTGTATTCATGGTGATGATACCTGTTGTTTTAATGGTGATGATACTTATTGTATTAATGGTGATGATACCTGTTGTATTAATAGTGATGATACCTGTTTTATTCATGGTGATTATACCTTTTGTATTAATGGTGATGATACCTGTTGTATTAATGATGTTGATACTTGTTGTATTATTGGTGATGATACAAGTTGTATTCATGGTGATGATACCTGTTGTATTAATGGTAATGATAAATGTTGTATTAATGGTGAGGATACATGTTGTGTTAATGGTGATGATACCCATTGTATTAATGGTGATGATACCTATTGTATTTATGGTGATGATATCTGTTGTACTGTTGTATTAATGGTGAGGATACCTGTTTTATTAATGGTGAGGATACCTGTTGTATTCATGGTGATGATGCCTTTTGTATTAATGGTGATGATACTTGTTGTATAAATGGTGTTGATACTTTTTGTATTATTGTTGATGATACCTGTTGTATTTATGGTGATGATACTTGTTGTATTAATGGTGATGATACCTGTTGCATTAATGGTGATGATACCTGTTGTACGAATGGTGATGATACCTGTTGTATTAATGGTGAGGATACCAGTTGTATAAATGGTGAGCATACCTGTTGTATTAATGATGAGGATAATTGTTGTATTAATGGTGATGATACCTGTTGTATTCATGGTGATGATACCTGTTGTATTAATGGTGATGATACCTGTTGTATTATGGTGAGGATAATTGGTGTTTCAATGGTAAGAATAATTGTTGTATAAATGGTGATGATACTTGTTGTATTAATGTGGATGATACCTGTTGTATTAATGGCGATGAGACCTGTTGTATTAGCGGTGATGATACCTATTGTATTAATGGTGATGATATCTGTTGTACTGTTGTATTAATTGGGAGAATGCCTGTTGTATTAATGGTGAGGATAATTGTTGTTTTAATGGTGATGATAATTATTGTATTAATGGTGTTGATACTTTTTGTATTATTGGTGATGATACGTGTTGTATTTATGGTGATGATACTTGTTGTATAAATGGTGATGATACTTGTTGAATTATTGGTGATGATACCTGTTGTATTCATGGTGATGATGCCTGTTGTATTCATGGTTATGATAACTGTTACATTAATGGTGAGGATAATTGATGTATTAATGGAGATGATACTTGTTGTATTAATGGTGATGATACCTGTTGTATTAAGGGTGAGGATACATGTTGTATTAACGGTGATGATACCTGTTGTATTAATGGTGAGGATACCTGTTGTATTAATGGTGATGATCCCTGTTGTATTCACGGTAATGATACCTGTTGCATTAATAGTGATGATTCCTGTTGTATTCATGGTGATGATACCTGTTGTATTAATGGTGATGATACCTGTTGTATTAATGGTGATGATACCTGTTGTATTAATGGTGATGATTCCAGTTGTATTAAAGGTGATGATACCTGTTGTATTCATGGTGATGATACCTGTTGCATTAATAGTGATGATACATGTTGTACGAATGGTGATGATACCTATTGTATTAATGGTGAGGATACCTGTTGTATTAATGGTGATGATACCTGTTGTACTAATGGTGATGATACCTGTTGTATTAATGGTGATGATACTTTTTGAATTATTGGTGATGATACCTGTTGTATTCATGGTGATGATACCTGTTGTATTCATGGTTATGATAATTGTTGTAGTAATGGTGAGGATAATTGATGCATTAATGGTGATGATACCTGTTGTATTAATGGTGATGATACCGGTTTTATTCATGGTGATGATACCTGTTGTATTAATGGTTAGGATAATTGTTGTATTAATGGTGAGGATAATATTTGCATTCATTGTGATGATACCTGTTGCATTAATGGTGAGGATACCTGTTGTATTAATGGTGAGAATAATTGTTGTATTAATGGTAATCATACTTGTTGTCTTAATGGTGATGATACTTGTTGTATTAATGGTAAGGATACCTGTTGTATTAAAGGTGATGATACCTGTTGTATTATTGGTGAGAATAATTGTTGTATTAAAGGTAATGATACCTGTTGTATTAAAGGTGGTGATACTTGTTGTATTATTGGTGATGATACGTGTTGTATTCATGATGAAGATACTTGTTGTATTAATGGTGATGATACCTGTTGCATTAATAGTGATGATACCTGTTGTACGAATGGTGGTGATACCTGTTGTATTAATGGTGAGGATACATGTTGTATTAATGGTGATGATCCCTGTTGTATTCACGGTAATGATACCTGTTGCATTAATAGTGATGATTCCTGTTGTATTCATGGTGATGATACCTGATGTATTAATGGTGATGATACCTGTTGTATTAATGGTGATGATACGTGTTGTATTAATGGTGATGATTCCAGTTGTATTAATGGTGATGATACCTGTTGTATTCATGGTATTGATACCTGTTGCTTCAATAGTGATGGAACATGTTGTACGAATGGTGATGATACCTATTGTATTAATGGTGAGGATACCTGTTGTATTAATGGTGATGATACCTGTTGTACTAATGGTGATGATACCTGTTGTATTAATGGTGATGATACTTGTTGAATTATTGGTGATGATACCTGTTGTATTCATGGTGATGATACCTGTTGTATTCATGGTTATGATAATTGTTGTATTAATGGTGAGGATAATTGATGTATTAATGGTGATGATACTTGTTGTATTAATGGTGATGATACCCGTTGTATTAATGGTGAGGATAATTGTTGTATTAATGGTAATGATACTTGTTGTCTTAATGGTGATGATACCTTTGTATTAATGGTGATGATACCTGTTGTATTGATGGTGAGAATAATTGTTGTATTAATGGTGATGATACTTGTTGTATTAATGGTGAGGATAATTGTTGCATTCATGGTGATGCTACCTGTTGTATTCATGGTGAAGATACCTGTTGTAATCTTGGTGATGATACCTGTTGTATTAATGGTGATGATACTTGTTGTATTAATGGTGATGATACTTGTTGTATTAATGGTGAGGATACCTTTTGTAATAATGGTGATGATACCTGTTGTATTAATGGTGCGGATTCCTCTTGTATTAATGGTGATGATACCTCTGGTAATCATGGTGATGATACCTTTTGTATTAATGGTGATGATACCTGTTGTATTAATGGTGATTATACTTGTTGAATTATTGGTGATGATACCTGTTGTATTCATGGTGATGATACATGTTGTATTCATGGTTATGATAATTGTTGTATTAATGGTTAGGATAATTGATGTATTAATGGTGATGATACTTGTTGTATTAATGGTGATGATACCCGTTGTATTAATGGTGAGGATAATTATTGTATTTATGGTAAGGATTATATTTGCATTCATGGTGATGAAACCTGTTTCATTAATGGTAAGGATACCTGTTTTATTAATGGTGAGAATAATTGTTGTATTAATGGTAATGATACTTGTTGTCTTAATGGTGATGATGCCTTTTGTATTAATGGTGATGATACCTGTTGTATTCATGGTGAGAATAATTGTTGTATTAATGGTGATGATACTTGTTGTATTAATGGTGAGGATAATTGTTGCATTCATGGTGATGCTACCTGTTTTAATCATGGTTATGATAATTGTTGTGTTAATGGTGAGGATAATTGCTGTATTAATGGTGATGATACTTGTTGTATTAATGGTGATGATACTTGTTGTATTAATGGTGAGGATACCTTTTGTAATAATGGTGATGATACCTGTTGTATTAATGGTGAGGATACCTCTTGTATTAATGGTGATTATACTTGTTGAATTATTGGTGATGTTACCTGTTGTATTCATGGTGATGATACCTGTTGTACGAATGGTGATGATACCTGTTGTATTCTTAGTGAAAATACCTGTTGTATTAATGGTGATGATACCTGTTGTATTCATGGTGATGATACTTGTTGTATTAATGGTGATGATACCTGTTGCATTAATAGTGATGATAAATGTTGTACGAATGGTGATGATACCTGTTTTATTAATGGTGAGGATACATGTTATATTAATGGTGATTATACCTGTTGTATTAATGGTGAGAATACCTGTTTTATTTATGATGATGATACCTGTTGTATTAATGGTGATGACTCCTGTTGTATTAATGGTGGTGATACCTGTTTTATTCATGGTGATGATGCCTGTTGTATTAATGGTAAGGATAATTGTTGTATTAATGGTGAGGATAATTGTTGCATTCATGGTGATGATACCTGTTGTATTAATGGCGATGATACCTGTTGTATTAATGGTGTTGATACCTGTTTTATTCATTGTGATGAGACCTGTTGTATTAGTGGTGATGATACCTGTTGTATGAATGGTAAGCATACCTGTTGTATTAATGGTGATGATGTCTGTTGTACTGTTGTATTAATGGTGCGGATACCTGTTGTATTAATGGTGATGATGCCTGTTGTATTAATGGTGATGATACCTGTTGTATTAATAGTGATGATACCTGTTGTATTAATGGTGATGATACATGTTGTATTAATGGTGAGGATACCTGTTGTATTAATAGTGATGATACCTGTTTTATTCATGGTGATTATACCTTTTGTATTAATGGTGATGATACCTGTTGTATTAATGATGTTGATACTTGTTGTATTATTGGTGATGATACCAGTTGTATTCATGGTGATGATACCTGTTGTATTAATGGTAATGATAAATGTTGTATTAATGGTGAGGATACATGTTGTGTTAATGGTGATGATACCCATTGTATTAATGGTGATGATACCTGTTGTATTAATGGCGATGAGACCTGTTGTATTAGCGATGATGATACCTATTGTATTAATGGTGATGATATCTGTTGTACTGTTGTATTAATGGTGAGGATACTTGTTTTATTAATGGTGAGGATACCTGTTGTATTCATGGTGATGATGCCTTTTGTATTAATGGTAATGATAAATGTTGTATTAATGGTGAGGATACATGTTGTGTTAATGGTGATGATACCCATTGTATTAATGGTGATGATACCTGTTGTATTAATGGCGATGAGACCTGTTGTATTAGCGGTGATGATACCTATTGTATTAATGGTGATGATATCTGTTGTACTGTTGTATTAATGGTGAGGATATATGAGGATACCTGTTGTATTCATGGTGATGATACCTGTTGTATTAATGGTGATGATACCTGTTGTATTAATGGTGTTGATACTTTTTGTATTATTGTTGATGATACCTGTTGTATTTATGGTGATGATACTTGTTGTATTAATGGTGATGATACCTGTTGCATTAATGGTGATGATACCTGTTGTACGAATGGTGATGATACCTGTTGTATTAATGGTGAGGATACCAGTTGTATAAATGGTGAGCATACCTGTTGTATTAATGATGAGGATAATTGTTGTATTAATGGTGATGATACCTGTTGTATTCATGGTGATGATACCTGTTGTATTAATGGTGATGATACCTGTTGTATTATGGTGAGGATAATTGGTGTTTCAATGGTAAGAATAATTGTTGTATAAATGGTGATGATACTTGTTGTATTAATGTGGATGATACCTGTTGTATTAATGGCGATGAGACCTGTTGTATTAGCGGTGATGATACCTATTGTATTAATGGTGATGATATCTGTTGTACTGTTGTATTAATTGGGAGAATGCCTGTAGTATTAATGGTGAGGATAATTGTTGTTTTAATGGTGATGATAATTATTGTATTAATGGTGTTGATACTTTTTGTATTATTGGTGATGATACGTGTTGTATTTATGGTGATGATACTTGTTGTATAAATGGTGATGATACTTGTTGAATTATTGGTGATGATACCTGTTGTATTCATGGTGATGATGCCTGTTGTATTCATGGTTATGATAACTGTTACATTAATGGTGAGGATAATTGATGTATTAATGGAGATGATACTTGTTGTATTAATGGTGATGATACCTGTTGTATTAAGGGTGAGGATACATGTTGTATTAACGGTGATGATACCTGTTGTATTAATGGTGAGGATACCTGTTGTATTAATGGTGATGATCCCTGTTGTATTCACGGTAATGATACCTGTTGCATTAATAGTGATGATTCCTGTTGTATTCATGGTGATGATACCTGTTGTATTAATGGTGATGATACCTGTTGTATTAATGGTGATGATACCTGTTGTATTAATGGTGATGATTCCAGTTGTATTAATGGTGATGATACCTGTTGTATTCATGGTGATGATACCTGTTGCATTAATAGTGATGATACATGTTGTACGAATGGTGATGATACCTATTGTATTAATGGTGAGGATACCTGTTGTATTAATGGTGATGATTCCTGTTGTACTAATGGTGATGATACCTGTTGTATTAATGGTGATGATACTTTTTGAATTATTGGTGATGATACCTGTTGTATTCATGGTGATGATACCTGTTGTATTGATTGGTTATGATAATTGTTGTATTAATGGTGAGGATAATTGATGCATTAATGGTGATGATACCTGTTGTATTAATGGTGATGATACCGGTTTTATTCATGGTGATGATACCTGTTGTATTAATGGTGAGGATAATTGTTGTATTAATGGTGAGGATAATATTTGCATTCATGGTGATGATACCTGTTGCATTAATGGTGAGGACACCTGTTTTATTAATGGTGAGAATAATTGTTGTATTAATGGTAAGGATAATTGTTGCATTCATTGTGATGATACCTGTTGCATTAATGGTGAGGATACCTGTTGTATTAATGGTGAGAATAATTGTTGTATTAATGGTAATCATACTTGTTGTCTTAATGGTGATGATACCTGTTGTATTAATGGTGATGATACCTGTTGTATTCATGGTGAGAATAATTGTTGTATTAATGTTGATGATAATTGTTGTATTAATGGTCAGGATAATTGTTGCATTCATGGTGATGATACCTGTTGTATTCATGGTGATGACACCTGTCGTATAACTGGTGAGGATACCTGTTGTATTTATGAGGAGAATAATTGTTGTGTTAATGGTAATGATACTTGTTGTCTTAATGGTAATGATACCTGTTGTATTAATGGTGGTGATACCTGTTGTGTTCATGGTGATGAAACTTGTTGTATTAATGGTGATGATACCTGTTGTATTAATGTTGATGATACCTGTTGTACGAATGGTGATGATACCATTTGTATTAATGGTGAGAATACCTGTTGTATTAATGGTGATGATACCTGTTGTATTAATGGTGAGGATACCTGTTGTATTAATGGTGAGGATAATTGTTGTAGTAATGGTAAGGATAATTGTTGCATTCATGGTGATGATACCTGTTGCATTAATGGTGAGGATACCTGTTGTATTAATGGTGAGAATAATTGTTCTATTAATGGTAATGATACTTGTTGTCTTAGTGGTGATGATACCTGTTGGATTAATGGTGATGATACCTGTTGTATTCATGGTGAGAATAATTGTTGTATTAATGGTAATGATACCTGTTGTATTAATGGTAAGGATAATTGTTGCATTCATGGTGATAATACCTGTTGCAGAATTGGTGAGGATACCTGTTGTATTAATGGTGAGAATAATTGTTGTATTAATGGTAATGATACTTGTTGTCTTAATGGTGATGATACCTGTTGGATTAATGGTGATGATACCTGTTGTATTCATGGTTAGAATAATTGTTGTATTAATGTTGGTGATCCTTGTTGTATTAATGGTAAGGATAATTGCTGCATTCATGGTGATGATACCTTTTGTATTCATGGTGATGATACCTGTTGTATTAATGGTGATGATACCTGTTGTATTAATGGTGATGATACCTGTTGTATTAATGGTAATGATGCCTGTTGTATTAATGGTGAGGATACCTGTCATATTAATGGTGATGATACCTGTTGTATTAATGGTGAGGATACCTGTTGTGTTAATGGTGATGATACCTGTTGAATTAATGGTGATGATACCTGTTGTATTAATGGCGATGAGACCTGTTGTATTAGCAGTGATGATACCTATTGTATGAATGGTAAGGATACCTGTTGTATTAATGGTGAGGATAATTGTTGCATTCATGGTGATGATACCTGTTGTATTCATGGTGATGATACCTGTTGTATTATTTGTGATGATACCTGTTGTATTAATTTTGATGATATCCGTTGTATTAATGTTGATGATACCTGTTGTATTAATGGTGATAATACCTGTTTTATTAATGGTGAGGATACCTGTTGTATTAATGGTGAGGATAATTGTTGTTTTAATGGTGATGATACTTATTGTATTAATGGTGATGATACCTGTTGTAGTAATAGTGATGATACCTGTTTTATTCATGGTGATTATACCTTTTGTATTAATGGTGATGATATCTGTTGTATTAATGGTGTTGATACTTGTTGTATTATTGGTGATGATACCAGTTGTATTCATGGTGATGAGACTTGTTGTATTAATGGTGATGATACCTGTTGCATTAATGGTGATAATACCTGTTGTATAAAAGGTGATGATACCTGTTGTATTAATGGTGAGGATACCTGTTGTATTAATAGTGATAATACCTGTTTTATTCATGGTGATTATACCTTTTGTATTAATGGTGATGATACCTGTTGTATTAATGGTGTTGATACTTTTTGTATTATTGGTGATGATACCTGTTGTATTTATGGTGATGATACTTGTTGTATTAATGGTGATGATACCTGTTGCATTAATGGTGATGATACCTGTTGTACGAATGGTGATGATACCTGTTGTGTTAATGGTGAGGATACCAGTTGTATAAATGGTGAGCATACCTGTTGTATTAATGATGAAGATAATTGTTGTATTAATGGTGATGATACCTGTTGAATTCATGGTGATGATACCTGTTGTATTAATGGCGATGATACCTGTTGTATTATGGTGAGGATAATTGGTGTTTCAATGGTAAGAATAATTGTTGTATTAATGGTGATGATACTTGTTGTAATATTGGTGATGATACATGTTGTATATGTGGTTATGATAATTGTTGTATTAATGGTCAGGATAAGCGTTGTATTAATGGTGATGATACTTGTTGGATTAATGGTGATGATAATTGTTGTATTAATGGTGAGGATAATTGTTGCATTCATGTTGATGTTACCTGTTGCATTAATGGTAAGGATACCTGTTGTATTAAAGGTGATGATACCTGTTGTATTATTGGTGAGAATAATTGTTGTATTAAAGGTAATGATACCTGTTGTATTAAAGGTGGTGATACTTGTTGTATTATTGGTGATGATACGTGTTGTATTCATGATGAAGATACTTGTTGTATTAATGGTGATGATACCTGTTGCATTAATAGTGATGATACCTGTTGTACGAATGGTGGTGATACCTGTTGTATTAATGGTGAGGATACATGTTGTATTAATGGTGATGATCCCTGTTGTATTCACGGTAATGATACCTGTTGCATTAATAGTGATGATTCCTGTTGTATTCATGGTGATGATACCTGATGTATTAATGGTGATGATACCTGTTGTATTAATGGTGATGATACGTGTTGTATTAATGGTGATGATTCCAGTTGTATTAATGGTGATGATACCTGTTGTATTCATGGTATTGATACCTGTTGCTTCAATAGTGATGGAACATGTTGTACGAATGGTGATGATACCTATTGTATTAATGGTGAGGATACCTGTTGTATTAATGGTGATGATACCTGTTGTACTAATGGTGATGATACCTGTTGTATTAATGGTGATGATACTTGTTGAATTATTGGTGATGATACCTGTTGTATTCATGGTGATGATACCTGTTGTATTCATGGTTATGATAATTGTTGTATTAATGGTGAGGATAATTGATGTATTAATGGTGATGATACTTGTTGTATTAATGGTGATGATACCCGTTGTATTAATGGTGAGGATAATTGTTGTATTAATGGTAATGATACTTGTTGTCTTAATGGTGATGATACCTTTGTATTAATGGTGATGATACCTGTTGTATTGATGGTGTGTCGAGTTGGGATTTAGAATATAGTTATCGTCAGATCAACGGTAAAAAAGAAATCGATATAAAGAAAGGATGAGTTGTTGTGTATAATAGTATAATCTAACAAATATTCGATAAATAACCAACTTGCAAACAGTATATACATATTAATAAAAATGAAAATCTTGAAGCAGGGAGGGAGAAACAATACTTAAGTGAGGGCTGAGATGTGACGGTAGCTGAGTATTGTAGAAGACGGTTGGTAGTCCTATGTTTAGAGGATAGATGATCCTGTTTAGCTATTGAGTAGGATTGAGGAAGTGACGAAACGGATATGGAGAGAAACCTGATGTTAATTAAGACGAGTCATACCTGTCTTATCCTAGATGGCGTTGTTGGTAGGTAGATGACAATAGATGGCGGTTTTGTAGTTTTATGGGATATATGTTGTATTAATGGTGATGATGCCTGTTGTATTAATGGTGATGATACCTGTTGTATTAATGGTGATGATACCTGTTGTATTAATGGTGATGATACCTGTTGTATTAATGGTGAGGATAACTGTTGTATTAATGGTGAAGATACCAGTTGTATTAATGGTGATGATACCTGGTAGATTCATGGTGAGGATACCTGTTGTATTCATGGTGATTACACCTTTTGTATTAATGGGGATGATACCTGTTGTATTAATGGTGATGATACCTGTTTTATTCATTGTGATGATACCTGTTGTATTAATGGTGAGGATAATTGTTGTATTAATGGTGAGGATACCTGTTGTATTAATGGTGATGAGACCTCTTGTATTAATGGTGATGATACCTGTTGTATTAATGGTGATGATACCTGTTGTATTAATGGTGATGATACTTAATGAATTATTGGTGATGATACCTGTTGTATTCATGGTGATGATACCTGTTGTATTCATGGTTATGATATTTGTATTAATGGTGAGGATAATTTCCGTATTAATGGTGATGATACCTGTTGTATTAATGGTGAGGATAATTGTTGTGTTAATGATGAGGACAATATTTGCATTCATGGTGATGATACATGTTGCATTAATGGTGAGGATTCCTGTTGTATTAATGGTGAGAATAATTGTTGTATTAATGATGATGATACTTGTTGTATTAATGGTGAGGATAATTGTTGCATTCATGGTGATGATACCTGTTGCATTAATGGTGAGGATAATTGTTGTATTAATGGTGTGGATGATTGCTGTATTAATGGTGATGATACTTGTTGTATTAATGGTGATGATACCTGTTATATTCATGGTGATGATGTCTGTTGTATTAATGGTGAGGATAATTGTTGTGTTAATGATGAGGATAATATTGGCAATCATGGTGATGATACCTGTTGCATTAATGGTGAGGATACCTGTTGTATTAATGGTGAGAATAATTGTTGTAGTAATGGTGAGGATAATATTTGCATTCATGGTGATGATACCTGTTGCATTAATGGTGAGGATACCTGTTGTATTCATGGTGTGAATAATTTTTGTATTAATGGTGATGATACCTGTTGTATTAATGGTGAGGATAATTGTTCCATTCATGGTGATGATACCTGTTGAATTCATGGTGAGAATAATTATTGTATTAATGGTGATGATACTTGTTGTATTAATGGTGAGGATAATTGTTCCATTCATGGTGATGATACCTGTTGTATTCATAATGATGATACTTGTTGTATTATTGGTGATGATAACTGTTGTATTAATGGTGATGATACCTGTTCTATTATTGGTGAGGATACCTGTTCTATTACTGGTGATGATACCCGTTGTATTAATGGTGATGATACCTGTTTTATTCATGGTGATGAGACCTGTTGTATTAATGGTGATGATATCTGTTGTACTGTTGTATTAATGGTGAGGATACCTGTTGTATTAATGGTGAGGATAATTGTTGTTTTAATGGTGATGATACTTTTTGTATTAATGGTGATGATACCTGTTGTATTAATGGTGATGATACCTGTTTTATTCATGGTGATAACACCTTTTGTATTAATGGTGAGGCTAATTGTTGTGTTAATGATGAGTATAAAATTTGCAATCATGGTGATGATACCCGTTGTATTAATGGTGATGATACCTGTTTTATTCATGGTGATGAGACCTGTTGTATTAATGGTGATGATATCTGTTGTACTGTTGTATTAATGGCGAGGATACCTGTTGTATTAATGGCGATGATACCTGTTGTATTAATGGTGATGATACCTGTTTTATTCATAGTGATGATACCTGTTGTATTAATGGTGATGATACGTGTTGTATTAAAGGTGAAGATACCTGTTGTATTAAAGGTGAGTATACCTGTTGTATTTTTGGTGATGGTACCTCTTTTATTAATGGTGATGAGACCCGTTGTATTAGCGGTGATGATACCTGTTGTATGAATGGTAAGGATATCTGTTGTATTAATGGTGATGATATCTGTTGTACTGTTGTATTAATGGTGAGGATATCTGTTGTATTAATGGTGTTGATGCCTGTTGTATTAATGGTGATGATACCTGTTGTATTAATGGTGATGATACCTGTTTTATTCATGGGGATGAGACCTGTAGTATTAGCGGTGATGATACCTGTTGTATGAATGGTAAGGATACCTGTTGTATTAATGGTGATAATATCTGTTTTACTGTTGTATTAATGGTGAGTTTACCTGTTGCATTAATGGTGATGATGCCTGTTGTATTAATGGTGATGTTACCTGTTGTATTAATGGTGATGATAGCTGTAGTATTAATGGTGATGATACCTGTTGTATTAATGGTGAGGATACCTGTTGTATTAATGGTGAGGATACCTGTTGTATTAATGGTGAAGATACCTGTTGTATTAATGGTGATGATAGTTGTTGCATTCATGGTGATGAGACCTGTTGTATTAGCGGTGATGATACCTGTTGTATGAATGGTAAGGATACCTGTTGTATTAATGGTGATGATATCTGTTGTACTCTTGTATTAATGGTGAGGATACCTGTTGTATTAATGGTGATGATGCCTGTTGTATTTACGGTGATGATAAATGTTGTATTAATGGTGATGATACTTGTTGTATTAATGGTGATGATACCTGTTGTATTAATGGTGAGGATTATTGTTGTGTTAATGATGAGGATAATATTTGCAATCATGGTGATGATACCCGTTGTATTAATGGTGATGATACCTGTTTTATTCATGGTGATGAGACCTGTTGTATTAATGGTGATGATATCTGTTGTACTGTTGTATTAATGGCGAGGATACCTGTTGTATTAATGGTGATGATACCTGTTGTATTAATGGTGATGATACCTGTTTTATTCATAGTGATGATACATGTTGTATTAATGGTGATGATATGTGTTGTATTAAAGGTGAAGATACCTGTTGTATTAAAGGTGAGTATACCTGTTGTATTTTTGGTGATGGTACCTCTTTTATTAATGGTGATGAGACCTGTTGTATTAGCGGTGATGATACCTGTTGTATGAATGGTAAGGATAGCTGTTGTATTAATGGTGATGATATCTGTTGTACTGTTGTATTAATGGTGAGGATATCTTTTGTATTAATGGTGATGATGCCTGTTGTATTAATGGTGATGATACCTGTTGTATTAATGGTGATGATACCTGTTTTATTCATGGCGATGAGACCTGTAGTATTAGCGGTGATGATACCTGTTGTATGAATGGTAAGGATACCTGTTGTATTAATGGTGATAATATCTGTTGTACTGTTGTATTAATGGTGAGTTTACCTGTTGTATTAATGGTGATGATGCCTGTTGTATTAATGGTGATGATACCTGTTGTATTAATGGTGATGATACCTGTAGTATTAATGGTGATGATACCTGTTGTATTAATGGTGAGGATACCTGTTGTATTAATGGTGAGGATACCTGTTGCATTAATGGTGAAGATACCTGTTGTATTAATGGTGATGATAGTTGTTGCATTCATGGTGATGAGACCTGTTGTATTAGCGGTGATGATACCTGTTGTATGAATGGTAAGGATACCTGTTGTATTAATGGTGATGATATCTGTTGTACTCTTGTATTAATGGTGAGGATACCTGTTGTATTAATGGTGATGATGCCTGTTGTATTTATGGTGATGATACCT
Source organism: Homarus americanus (assembly GCF_018991925.1). Classification (NCBI taxonomy): domain Eukaryota; kingdom Metazoa; phylum Arthropoda; class Malacostraca; order Decapoda; family Nephropidae; genus Homarus; species Homarus americanus. The sequence goes on along the minus strand of NW_024749779.1, from coordinate 9,565,773 downwards.
GTTGTATTAATGGTGATGATACCTGTTGTACACGGTGAGGATATTCGTTGTATTTTAATCGTGATGATTCCTCGTTGTATTAATGGTGATGATAATTTGCTATATTATCGGTGATGAGACCCGTTGTATTAGCGGTGATGATACTCTGTTGTATGAATGGTAAGGGATACCTGTTGTATTAATGGTGATAATATCTGTTGTACTGTTGTATTAATGGTGAGTATACCTATATTAATGCGATGATACCTGTTGTATTAATGGTGATGATACCTGTTTTATTCATGGTGATGATACCTGTTGTATTAATGGTGAGGATAATTGTTGCATTAATGGTGGTGGATAATTGTTTCATCCATGGTGATGATACCTCACAGACACGGTGATGATACTTGTTGTATTAATGGTGATGATACCTGGTTGTATTAATGGTATACCTACAGGCTTTTAAGTAGATGATACCTGTTTTGCTTAATGGTGATGAAACCTGTTGTATTAGCGCTGATGATACCTGTTGTATGAATTGTATGATGCCTGTTGTATTAATGTAGATGATATCTTGCTGTACTGTTGTATTAATTCTGGAGTGATATATGTTGTATTAATGGTGATGATGCCTGTTGTATTAATGGTGATGATACCGTTGGTATTGGTATTTGTGATGATACCTGTTGTATTAATATGATGATACCTGTTGTATTAATGGTGAGGATAACTGTTGTATTAATGGTGAAGATACCAGTTGTATTAATGGTGATGATACCTGGTAGATTCATGGTGAGGATACCTGTTGTGGTCTTATGCGTAGATTATTACACCTTTTGTATTAATGGTGATGATACTCTGTTGTATTAATGGTGATGATACCTTGTTTTATCTATTGTGATGATACCGTTGTATTAATGGTGAGGATAATTGTTGTATTAATGGCGAGGATAATTTGCTATTAAATGGTGATGAGACCTCTTATTAATGTGGTGATGATACCTGTTATTAATGGTGATGATACCTGTTGTATTAATGGTGATGATACTACGAATTATTGGTGATGATACCTGTTGTATCTTGGTGATGATACCTGTTGTATTCATGGTTATGATATTTGTATTACGTAGAGGATAATTTCCGTATTAATGGTAGACATACCTGTTGTATTAATGGTGAGGATAATTGTTGTGTTAATGATGAGGACAATATTTATCTCATACATGATACATGTTGCATTAATGGTGAGGATTCCTGTATTAATGGCGAGAATACAGTATTAATGATGATGTATACTACAGTATTAATGGTGAGGATAATTGTTGCATTCATGCAGATGAGATGCCCAAGGCACACAGGAGGAGGATTGTTGTATTAATGGTGTGGAGCGATTGCTGTATTAATGGTATGATATTTGTTGTATTAATGGTGATGATACCTGTTATATCTATATGGTGATGATGTTCCTAAGCTTGTATTAATGGTGAGGATAATTGTTGTGTTAATGATGAGGATAATATTACAAATCATGGTGATGATAATTTGTTGTATTGACTAGTGGAGGATACCTGTTGTACACGGTGAGAATAATTGTTGTAGTAATGGTGAGGATAATATTTGCATTCATGGTGATGATACCTAAGCCCGCATTAATGGTGAGGATACCTGTTGTATTCATGGTGAATAATTTCGTATTAATGGTGATGATACCTGCTGTACACGGTGGAGGATAATTGTTCCATTCATGGTGATGATACCTGCTGAATTCATGGTGAGAATAATTATTGTATTAATGGTGATGACATTTGCTGTATTAATGGTGGAGGGATACCTGTTCCATTCATGGTGATGATAATTTTGTTGTATTCATGGGGGCCGATGATACTTTGTTGTATTATTATGATGATAACTGTTGTATTAATGGTGATGATAATTCGTTCTATTATTGGTGAGGATACCTGTTCTATTACTGGTGATGAGATAAATTCGCTAGGCTAATGGTATTATTACCTGTTTTATTCATGGTGATGAGACCTGTTGTATTAATGCAGATGATATCTGTTGTACCGTTGTATTAATGGTGAGGATACCTGTTGTATTAATGGTGAGGATAATTGTTGTTTTAATGGTGATGATATTTTTTAGCTAATGCAGATGATACCTGTTGTATTAATGGCATACCTCATGGTCTATGGTGATAACACCTTTTGTATTAATGGTGAG
>NW_024749779.1:9550374-9563468 GCF_018991925.1 Homarus americanus | reverse complement strand
ATCGGTACTTCGTTACGTATTGCTATGAATAAAACAGGTATCATCACCATTAATACAACAGGTATCATTACCATTAATACAACAGGTATCATCACCATTAATACAACAGGTATCATCAGCACTAATACAACAGGTATCATCACCATGAATACAAAAGGTATCATCACCACGAATGCAACAATTATTCTCACCATTAATACAACAAGTATCATCACCATTAATACAACAATTATTCTCACCATGAATACAACAGGTATCCTCACCATTAATGCAACAGGAATCATTATCATGAATGCAAATATTATCCTCACCATTAATACAACAATTATTCTCACCATTAATACAACAGGTATCCTCACCATGAATATAACAGGTATCATCATCATTAATACAAGCGGAATCATCACCATGAATACAACAATTATCATCACCATTAATACAACAGGCATCCTCACCATTAATACAACAGTACAACAGATATCATCACCATTAATACAACAGGTATCCTTACCATTCATACAACAGGTATCATTACCACTAATACAAGAGGTCTCATGACCATTAATACAACAGGTATCATCATCATTAATACAACGGGTATCTTCACCATTAATACAACAGGTATCCTCACCATTAATACAACAGGTATCCTCACCATTAATACAACAGGTATCATCACCATTAATACAACAGGTATCATCACCATTAACACAACAGGTATCATCACCATTAATACAACAGGCATCATCACCATTAATACAGCAGGTATCCTCACCATTAATACAACAGTACAACAGATATCATCACCATTAATACAACACGTATCCTTACCATTCATACAAGAGGTATCCTCACCATTAATACAAGAGGTATCCTCACCATTAATACATAGGTATCATCACCATTAATACAACAGGTATCATCACCATTAATACAACATGTATCATCACCATTAATACAACATGCATCATCACCATTAATACAACAGGCATCCTCACCATTAATAAAACAGTACAACAGATATCATCACCATTAATGCAACAGGTATCCTTACCATTCATACAACAGGTATCATCACCGCTAATACAACAGGTCTCATCACCAGTAATAAACAGGTATCATCACCATTAATACAACAGGTATCCACAACATTAATACAATAAGGTATCGTCACCATGAATGCAACAATTATCCTCACCATTAATACAACAATTATCCTCACCATTAATACAACAGGTATCCTCACCAATAATTCAACAAGTATCATCACCATTAATACAACAGGTATCATCACCATTAATACAAAACGTATCATCACCATGAATACAACAGGTATCATCACCATTAATACAACAGGTATCCTCACCATCAATACAAAAGTACAACAGATATCATCACCATTAATACAATAGGTATCATCACCATGAATACAACAATTATCATTACCATGAATACAACAGGTATCATCACCATTAATACAACAGGTATCCTCACCATTAATACAACAATTATCCTCACCATTAATATAACAGGTATCATCACCATGAATAAAACAGGTATCAACACCATTAATACAACAGGTATCATCACCATTAATACAAAAGGTGTAATCACCATGAATAAAACAGGTATCATCACCATTAATACAACAGGTATCATCACCATTAATACAACAGGTATCGTCACCATGAATAAAACAGGAAACATCACCATTAATACAACATGTATCATCACCAGTAATACAACAAGTATCATCACCGTCAACACAATAGGTATCATCACCAATAATACAACAAGTATCATCACCATGAATAAAAGAGGTATCATCACCTTGAATAAAACAGGTATCATCACCATTAATACAACAGGTATCATCACCATTAATACAAAAGGTGTAATCATTATGAAAAAGCAACAGGTATCATCACCATTAATACAACAGGTATCCTTACCATTCATACAACAGGTATCATCACCGCTAATACGACAGGTCTCATCACCATTAATATAACAGGTATCATCACCATTAATACAACAGGTATCCACACCATTAATACAACAGGAATCATCACCATGAATGCAACAATTATCCTCACCATTAATACAACAATTATCCTCACCATTAATACAACAGGTATCCTCACCAATTATTCAACAAGTATCATCACCATTAATACAACAGGTATCATCACCATTAATACAAAACGTATCATCACCATGAATACAACAGGTATCATCACCATTAACATAACAGGTATCCTCACCATTAATACAACAGTAAAACAGATATCATCACCATTAATACAAGAGGTATCATCACCATGAATACAACAATTATCATAACCATGAATACAACAGGTATCATCACCATGAATACAACAGGTATCATCGCCAATAATTCAACAAGTATCATCACCATTAATACAATAGTATCCTCACCATTAATACAACAGTACAACAGATATCATCACCATTAATACAACAGGTATCATCGCCATTAATACAACAGTTATCATCACCATTAATACAAGAGGTATCATCACCATTAATACAACAGGTATCCTCACCATTAATACAATAATTATCCTCACCATTAAAATAACAGGTATCATCACCATGAATAAAACAGGTATCATCACCATTAATACAACAGGTATCATCACCATTAATGCAAAAGGTGTAATCACCATGAATAAAACAGGTATCATCACCATTAATACAACAGGTATCATCACCATTAATACAACAGGTATCATCACCATTAATACAACAGGTATCATCAGCACTAATACAACAGGTATCATCACCATGAATACAACAGGTATCATCACCACGAATGCAACAATTATTCTCACCATTAATACAACAAGTATCATCACCATGAATGCAACAATTATCCTCACCATTAATACAACATTTATCCTCACCATTAATACAACAGGTACCCTCACCAATAATTCAACAAGTATCATCACCATTAATACAACAGGTATCATCACCATTAATACAAAAGGTATCATCACCATGAATACAACAGGTATCATCACCATTAATACAACAGGTATTCTCACCATTAATACAACAGGTATCATAACCATTAATGCAAAGGTATCCTCACCATTAATACATGAGGGATCATCACCATTCATACAACAGGTATCATCACCATGAATACAACAGGTATCATCGCCATTAATACAACAGTTACCATCACCATTAATACAAGAGGTATCATCACCATTAATACAAGAGGTATCATCACCATGAATACAAAAATTATCATCATGATTAATACAACAGGTATCATCACCATTAAAACAACAGGTATCATCACCATTCATACAACAGGCATCCTTACCATTAATACAACAGGTATCATCACCATTCGTACAACAGGTATCATCACTATTAATGCAACAAGCATCATCACCATTAATACAGTAATTATCCTCACCATTAATACAACAATTATCATAACAATGAATACATACAGGTATCATCACCATGAATAAAACAGGTATCATCACCAATAATTCAACAATTATCCTCACCATTAATACAACAAGTATCATTACCATTAATACAAGAGGTATCCTCACCATTAATACAACAAGTATCATCACCATTAATACAAGAGGTATCATCACCATTACTACAACAGGTATCATCACCATTAATACAGCAAATATCCTTACCATTAATACACCAATTAACATAAGCATGAATACAACAGGTATCATCACCATGAATACAACAGGTATCATCACCAATAATTCAACAATTATCCTCACCATTAATACAACAAGTATCATCACCATTAATACAAGAGGTATCATCACAATGAATACAAAAATTATCATCACCATTAATAAAACAGGCATGAATACAACAGGTATCATCACCATGAATGCAACAATTATCCTCACCATTAATACAACAATTATCCTTACCATTAATACAACAGGCATCATCACCATGAATTAAACAGGTATCATCACCATTAATACAAGAGGTATCATCACCATTAATACAACAAATATCATCACCATTATTACATCAATTATCCTCACCATTAATACAACAATTATCATAACGAATACAACAGGAATACAACAGGTATCCTCCCCATTAATGCAACAGGTATCATCACCATGAATGCAACCATTATCCTTACTATTAATACAACAATTATCCTCACCATTAATATAACAGGTCTCATCACCATTAATACAACAGGTATCATCATCATTAATGTAACGGGTATCATCACCATTAATACAACAGGTATCCTCACCATTAATATAACAGGTATCATCACCATTAATACAACAGGAATCATCACCATTAATACAACGGGTATCATCACCATTAATACAACAGGTATCCTCACCATTAATACAACAGGTATCATCACCATTAATACAACAGGTATCATCACCATTAATACAACAGGTATCATCACCATTAATACAATGGGTATCATCACCATTAACACAACAGGTATCCTCACCATTAATACAAGAATACAACAGATATCAACAACATTAATAAAACAGGTCTCATCGCCATTAATACAACAGGTATCATCACCATTAATACAACAGGCATCATCACCATTAGTACAACAGGTATCCTCACCATTCATACAAGAGTACAACAGATATCAACACCATTAATACAAGAGGTATCATCACCATGAATACAACAATTATCATAACCATGAATACAACAGGTATCATCGCCATGAATACAACAGGTATCATAACCAATAATTCAACAAGTATCATTACCATTAATACAACAGGTATCCTCACCATTCATACAACAGGTATCCTCACCATTAATACAACAGGTATCATTACCATTAATACAACAAGTATCAACATTAATACAACAATTATTCTCACCATGAATACAACAGGTATCATCACCATGAATACAACAGGTATCATCACCAATAATTCAACAATTATCCTCACCATTAATACAACAAGTATCATCACCATTAATACAAGAGGTATCATCACCATGAATACAACAGGTATCATTACCATTAATACAACAAGTATCATCAACATTAATACAACAATTATTCTCACCATGAATACAACAGGTATCATCACCATTAATACAACAGGTATCATCACCATTAAGATAACAAGTATCATTACCATTAATACAACAATTATTCTCACCATTAATACAAGAGGTATCCTCTCCATTAATGCAACATGTATCATCACTATGAATGCAAATATTATCCTCACCATTAATACAACAGGTATCATCACCATTAATACAACAGGTATCATCACCATTATTACAACGGGTATCATCACCATTAATACAACAGGTATCTTCACCATTAATACAACAGGTATCATCACCAATAATACAACAAGTATCATCACCATTAATACAACAGGTATCATCACCATTAATACAGTGGGTATCATCACCATTAACACAGCAGGTATCCGCACCATTAATACAAGAAAACAACATATTTCAACAACATTAATACAACAGGTCTCATCGCCATTAATACAACAGGTATCATCACCATTAATACAACAGGCATCATCACCATTAGTACAACAGGTATCCTCACCATTCATACAAGAGTACAACAGATATCAACACCATTAATACAAGAGGTATCATCACCATGAATACAACAATTATCATAACCATGAATACAACAGGTATCATCACCATGAATACAACAGGTATCATAAACAATAATTCAACAAGTATCATTACCATTAATACAACAGGTATCCTCACCATTCATACAACAGGTATCCTCACCATTAATACAACAGGTATCCTCACCATTAATACAACAGGTATCATAACCAATAATTCAACAAGTATCATTACCATTAATACAACAGGTATCCTCACCATTCATACAACAGGTATCCTCACCATTAATACAACAGGTATCCTCACCATTAATACAACAGGTATCATCACCATTAATACAACAGATATCAACACCATTAATACAAGAGGTATCATCACCATGAATACAACAATTATCATAACCATGAATGCAACAGGTATCATCACCATGAATACAACAGGTATCATAACCAATAATTCAACAATTACCCTCACCATTAATACAACAATAATCCTTACCATTAATACAACAAGCATCATCACCATAAATAAAACAGGTATCATCACCATTAATACAACAGGTATCATCACCATTAATACAACAAGTATCATCACCATTAATACTGCAATTATCCTCACCCTTAATACAACAGGTATCATCACCATGAATACAACAGGTATCATCACCATGAATACAACAGGTATCATCACCAATAATTCAACAATTATCCTCACCATTAATACAACAAGTATCATCACCATTAATACAAGAGGTATCATCACCATGAATACAACAGGTATCATCACCAATAATTCAACAATTATCCTCACCATTAATACAACAGGTATCATCACCATGAATACAACAGGTTTCATCACCATGAATACAACAGGTATCATCACCAATAATTCATCAATTATCCTCACCATTAATACAACAATTATCATAACCATGAATACAACAGGTATCATCACCATGAATGCAACAGGTATCATCACCAATAATTCAACAATTATCCTCACCATTAATGCAACAAGTATCATCACCATTAATACAGGAGGTATCATCACCATGAATACAACAGGTATCATTACCATTAATACAACAAGTATCATCAACATTAATACAACAATTATTCTCACGATGAATACAACAGGTATCATCACCATTAATACAACAGGTATCATCACCATTAAGACAACAAGTATCATTACCATTAATACAACAATTATTCTCACCATTAATACAAGAGGTATCCTCTCCATTAATGCATCAGGTATCATCACCATGAATGCAATAATTATCCTTACCATTAATACAACAATTATCCTCACCATTAATACAACAGGTCTCATAACCATTAATACAACAGGTATCATCATCATTAATATAACGTGTATCATCACCATTAATACAACAGGTATCCTCACCATTAATACAACAGGTATCATAACCATTAATACAACAGGTATCATCACCATTAATACAACAATTATTCTCACCATGAATACAACAGGTATCCTCACCATTAATGCAACAGGTATCATCACCATGAATGCAAATATTATCCTCACCAATACTATAACAATTATTCTCACCATTAATACAACAAGTATCATCACCATTAATACAACAATTATTCTCACCATGAATACAACAGGTATCCTCACCATTAATGCAACAGGTATCATCACCATGAATGCAAATATTATCCTCACCATTAATACAACAGGTATCATCACCATTAATACAACAGGTATCATCACCATTATTACAACGGGTATCATCACCATTAATACAACAGGAATCCTCACCATTAATACAACAGGTATCATCACCATTAATACAACAAGTATCATCACCATTAATACAACAGGTATCATCACCATTAATACAATGGTTATCATCACCATTAACACAACAGGGATCCTCACCATTAATATAAGAATACAACATATTTCAACAACATTAATACAACAGGTCTCATCGCCATTAATACAACAGGTATCATCACCATTAATACAACAGGCATCATCACTATTAGTACAACAGGTATCCTCACCATTCATACAAGAGTACAACAGATATCAACACCATTAATACAAGAGGTATCATCACCATGATTACAACAATTATCATAACCATGAATACAACAGGTATCATCACCATGAATACAACAGTTATCATAACCAATAATTCAACAAGTATCATTACCATTAATACAACAGGTATCCTCACCAATCATACAATAGGTATCCTCACCATTAATACAACAGGTATCATCACCATTAAAACAACAAGTATCATTACCATTAATACAACAATTATCCTCACCATTAATACAACAGGTCTCATCACCATTAATACAACAGGAATCATCACCATTAATACAACGGGTATCATCACCATTATTACAACAGGTATCCTCACAATTAATACAACAGGTATCATCACCATTAATACAACAGGTATCATCACCATAAATACAACAGGTATCATTAGCACTAATACAACAGGTATCATCACCATGAATGCAACAATTATCCTCACCATTAATACAACAGGTATCCTTACCATTCATACAATACGTATCATCATCGCTAATCCAACAGGTCTCATCGCCATTAATACAACAGGTATCATCTCCATTAATACAATGGGTATCATCACCATTAACACAACAGGTATCCTCACCATTAATACAAAAGGTATCATCACCATTAATACAACAGGTATCCTCACCATTAATACAACAGGAATAATTACCATTAATACAACAGGTATCATCACCATTAATACAACAGGTATCATCACCATTAATACAACAGGTATCATCACCATGAATACAACAGGTATCATCACCATGAATGCAACAATTATCCTCACCATTAATACAACAAGTATCATCAACATTAATACAACAATTATTCTCACCATTAATACAACAGGTATCTTCACTATTAATACAACAGGTATCATCACCATTAATACAACAGGATATCCTCACCATTAATACAACTGGTATCATCACCATTCGTACAACAGGTATCATCAACATTAATACAACAGGTATCATCACCATGAATACAACAGGTATCATCACCATGAATGCAACAATTATCCTTTCCATTAATACAACAATTATCCTCACCATTAATACAACAGGTATCCTCACAATTAATACAACAGGTATCATCACCATTAATACAACAGGATATCCTCACCATTAATACAACTGGTATCATCACCATTCGTACAACAGGTATCATCAACATTAATACAACAGGTATCATCGCCATTAATACAACAGGATATCCTCACCATTAATACAACTGGTATGATCACCATGCGTACAACAGGTATCATCACCATTAATATGACAGGTATCCTCACCAGTAATACAACAGGTATCATCACCATGAATACAACAGGTATCATCACCATGAATGCAACAATTATCCTCACCATTAATACAACAAGTATCATCAGCACTAATACAACAGGTATCATCACCATGAATACAACAGGTATCATCACCATGAATGCAACAATTATCCTCACCATTAATACAACAAGTATCATCACCATTAATACAACAATTATTCTCACCATGAATACAACAGGTATCCTCACCATTAATGCAACAGGTATCATCACCATGAATGCAAATATTATCCTCACCATTGATACAACAGGAATCATCACCATTAATACAGCAATTATCCTCACCATTAATACAACAATTATTATAACCATGAATACAACAGGTATACTCACCATGAATATAACAAGTTTCATCACCATTAATACAAGAGTTATCATCACGATGAATACAACAAGTATCATCACTATTAATACAGCAATTATCCTCACCATTAATACAACAATTATCATAACCATGAATACAACAGGTATCATCACCAATAATACAACAGGTATTATCACCAATAATTCAACAAGTATCCTCACCATTAACACAACAGGTGTCATCACCATTAATACAAGAGGTATCTTCACCATTAATACAATAGGTATCATCACCATTAATACAAGAGGTATCATCACCATGAATACAACAATGATTATCACCATTAACCATTAATACAAGAAGCATCATCACCATTAATACAACAGGTATCCTCACCATTAATACAACAGTACAACAGATATCATCACCATTAATACAACAGGTATCCTTACCATTCATACAACAGGTATCGTCACCGCTAATACAACAGGTCTCATCACCATTAATACAACAGGTATCATCACCATTAATACAACGGGTATCATCACCATTAATACAACAGGTATCCTCGCCATTAATACAGCAGGTATCATTACCAATAATACAACAAGTATCATCAACATTAATACAACAATTATTCTCTCCATGAATACAACAGGTATCATCACCATTAATACAACAGGTATCATCACCATTAAGACAACTAGCAACATTACCATTAATACAACAATTATTCTCACCATTAATACAACAGGTATCCTCGCCATTAATGCAACAGGTATCATCACCATGAATGCAACAATTATCCTTACCATTAATACAACAATTATCCTCACCATTGATACAACAGGTTTCATCACCATGAATAAAACAGGTATCATCACCATTAATAAGACAGGTATCATCAGCATTAATACAATAAGTATCATCACCATTAAAACAACTATTATCCTCACCATTAATACAACAGGTATCCTCCCCATCAATACAACAGTACAACAGATATCATCACCATTAATACAACAGTTATCCTTACCATTCATACAACAGGTATCATCACCGCTAATACAACAGGTCTCATCACCATTAATACAACAGGTAACATCACCATTAATACAATGGGTATCATCATCATTAATACAACAGGTATCCTCACCATTAATACAACAGGTATCATCACCATTAATACAACAGGTATCATCACCATTAATACAACAGGTATCATCAGCACTAATACAACAGGTATCATCACCATGAATACAACAGGTATCATCACCATGAATGCAACAATTATCCTCACCATTAATACAACAAGTATCCTTACCATTCATACAATACGTATCATCACCGCTAATACAACAGGTCTCATCGCCATTAATACAACAGGTATCATCACCATTAATACAACGGGTATCATCACCATTAACACAAGAGGTACCCTCACCATTAAAACAACAGGTATCATCACCATTAATACGACAGGTATCCTCAACATTAATACAACAGGTATCATTACCATTAATACAACAGGTATCATCACCATTAATACAACAGATATCATCACCATTAATACAACAGGTATCATCACCATGAATACAACAGGTATCATCACCATGAATGCAACAATTATCCTCACCATTTATACAACAAGTATCATCAACATTAATACAACAATTACTCTCACCATTAATACAACAGGTATCATCACCATTAAGACAACAAGTATCATTACCATTAATACAACAATTATTCTCACCATTAATACAACAGGTATCCTCACCATTAATGCAACAGGTATCATCACTATGAATGCAACAATTATCCTTACCATTAATACAACAATTATCCTCACCATTAATACAACAGGTATCCTCACCATTAATACAACAGGTAGCATCACCATTAATACAACAGGATATCCTCACCATTAATACAACTGGTATCATCACCATTCGTACAACAGGTATCATCAACATTAATACAACAGGTATCATCACCATGAATAAAACAGGTATCATCACCATTAATAAAACAGGTATCATCACCATTAATACAATAAGTATCATCACCATTAAAACAACTATTATCCTCACCATTAATACAACAGGTATCCTCCCCATTAATACAACAGTACAACAGATATCATCACCATTAATACAACAGGTATCCTTACCATTCATACAACAGGTATCATCACCGCTAATACAACAGGTCTCATCACCATTAATACAACAGGTAACATCACCATTAATACAACGGGTATCATCACCATTAATACAACAGTACATCAGATATCATCACCATTAATACAACAGGTATCATCACCATTTATACAACAGGTATCATCAGCACTAATACAACAGGTATCCTCACCATGAATACAACACTGTTGTATTCATGGTGAATACTAACAGGTATCATCACCATGAATGCAACAATTATCCTCACCATTAATACAACAGGTATCATACCATTCATACAATCGCATTATCATCACCAGCCTAATGGCAAGGTCTCATTGCCATTAATACAATGGGTATCATCTCCATTAATACAATACGTTATCATCACCATTAACGCAAAGAGGTATCCACCATAAATACAAGGTACAACCAGATATCAGCACCATTAATACAACAGACTCATCGCCATTAATTTAACAAAGTATAATCACCCATTAATACAACCAGGCATCATCACCATTAGTACAACAGGTATCCTAACCATTAATACAAGGTACAACAGATATTAGCACCATTAATACGTGGTATCATCACCATGAATGCAACAATTATCACAACCGCCAGATACTACAGGTATCATCTACTATGAATACAACAGAGCCTCACTTCTTCAATAATTCGCTTAAGTATCATCACCATTAATACAACAGGAATCCTCACCATTCATACAACAGGTATCTCACCATTAATACAACTTGGAGTATCATTACCATTAATACATCAAGTATCAGTATTAATACAACAATTATTCTCGCATAGATACAGCTTAATTATCATCACCATTAATACAACAGGTATCATCACCATTAGGAACAAAAAGAAATATCATTACCATTAATACCAACAATTATTCACCGCCATTAATACAAAATTATCCTCTCCATTAATGCAACAGTATCATCACCATAAAATGCAACAATTATCCTTACCATTAATAACAATTATCCTCATTAATACAACAGGTCTCATCACCATTAATACAACGGAAGTATCATCACCATTAATACAACGGGTATCATCACCATAAATACACACAACAGATATCCTCACCATTAATGCAACAGGTATCATCACCATTCATACAACTTAGGTATCATCACCATGAATGCCAAATATTATCCTCCTTGTTACTACAACAATTATTCTCACCATTAATACAGCAGGTATCATCAACGCATGAATAAAACGAGTATCATGACCATTAATACAACGGAAGTATCATCACCATTAATACAACAAGTATCATCAGTAATACAGAATTATTCTCACCATGAATACAAAATTATCATCACCATTAATACCAGCAGGTATCATCACGATTAATACAACAGGCACCCTCACCCCATTAATACAACATGTAGCCATCACCATTAATACAACAGGTATCATCTATTAATACAACAGTTATCCTCACCATTAATACAACAGGTATCATCTTACGCTAATGCAACGGAATTATCCTCACCATTAATAC